>NW_027010837.1:0-28178 GCF_036934945.1 Oncorhynchus masou masou | reverse complement strand
AGCCAGCCAGTCAGTCAGTCAGCCAGCTAGTCAGGCAGCCAGCACTCTCTGTATTGACATCCCACCCCTACATAGTCAGTCAGTCAGCCAGCGCAGTCAGCCAGTCAGCCAGCCAGCCAGCCACTCTCTGTAACAACATCCCACTCTCACACAGCCAGTCAGTCAGACACCAGTCAGAAACAACATCCCACTCCCACACAGTCAGCCAGTCAGTCAGAAACAACATCCCACTCCCACAGTCAGCCAGTCAGCCAGAAACAACATCCCACTCCCCACACAGTCAGCCAGTCAGCCAGACACCAGTCAGAAAAAACATCCCACTCCCACACAGTCAGCCAGTCAGCCAGAAACAACATCCCACTCCCACACAGTCATCCAGAAACAACATCCCACTCCCACAGTCAGCCAGTCAGCCAGAAACAACATCCCACTCCCACACAGTCAGCCAGTCAGCCAGAAACAACATCCCACTCCCACACAAGTCAGCCAGTCAGCCAGAAACAACATCCCACTCCCACACAGTCAGCCAGTCAGCCAGAAACAACATCCCACTCCCACACAGTCAGCCAGTCAGCCAGACACCAGTCAGAAAAAACATCCCACTCCCACACAGTCAGCCAGTCAGCCAGAAACAACATCCCACTCCCACACAGTCATCCAGAAACAACATCCCACTCCCACACAGCCAGTCAGCCAGAAACAACATCCCACTCCCACACAGTCAGCCAGTCAGCCAGAAACAACATCCCACTCCCACACAGTCAGCCAGTCAGCCAGAAACAACATCCCACTCCCACACAGTCAGCCAGTCAGCCAGTCAGCCAGAAACAACATCCCACTCCCACACAGTCAGCCAGTCAGCAGAAACAACATCCCACTCCCACACAGCCAGTCAGCCAGACACCAGTCAGAAACAACATCCCACAGTCAGTCACACTCCCTCTCTCTCAAGGCTACTTAGTTATTAGTCAATGCAAAAGCATGACGTGTCATTTCCCTAGCCGCTGTATACTCCATAAACATGACATAAGACGTGTCATTTCCCTAGCACGCTGTATACTCCATAAACATGACATAAGACGTGTCATTTCCCTAGCCGCTGTATACTCCATAAACATGACATAAGGCGTGTCATTTCCCTAGCCGCTGTATACTCCATAAACATGACATAAGGCGTGTCATTTCCCTAGCCGCTGTATACTCCATAAACATGACATAAGACGTGTCATTTCCCTAGCCGCTGTATACTCCATAAACATGACATAAGGCGTGTCATTTCCCTAGCCGCTGTATACTCCATAAACATGACATAAGGCGTGTCATTTCCCTAGCCGCTGTATACTCCATAAACATGACATAAGACAGTGTCATTTCCCTAGCAGCTGTATACTCCATAAACATGACATAAGGCGTGTCATTTCCCTAGCCGCTGTATACTCCATAAACATTTACATTTACATTTACAATGAGGCTAATTTAAACATGACATAAGACGTGTCATTTCCGTGTCATCCGTGTCATCTGCTCAGATGTTTTTGGGGGTGGGATTTATCATCTGCATGACAAAGGTATATTGGACCAGAACAGGGTGCATGTACACTGAATGTACACCATTCAGAATGATGAATTAGGCTAACTTAGCAAGGGCGGAAATTAGAGCTAATTTATGTAAGGAGAAATTAGACTAATTTGCAAAGGAAGCAATGAGGCTAATTTAGCAAGGGAGCAATGAGGCTAATTTAGCAAGGGGTAATAGCTAACCAATGACAGGCTAATTTAATTTAGCGAGGGTAATTAGGCTAACTTAAGGGAGAAATTAGACTAATTTAGCAAGGGAGCAATGAGGCTAATTTACAAGGGAGCAATGAGGCTAATTTAGCAAGGAGTAATAGGCTAACCTAGGAAGGAGTATTAGGCTTAGGAAGGGAGAAATTAGGCTAATTTAGCAAGGGAGATATTAGGCTAACCTAGCAAGGGAGAAATTAGGCTAATTTATGAGGGTAATTAGGCTAACTTAGCAAGGGTGAAATTAGGCTAACTTAGCAAAGGGAGAAATTAGGCTAATTTAGCAAAAGGGAGCAATGAGGCTAACTAATTTAGCGAGGTAGGAAGGGAGAAATTAGGCTAACTTAGGAAGGGAGAATTAGGCTTGAGGAGATATTAGGCTAACCTAGCAAGGGAGAAATTAGGCTAATTTACAAGGAGTAATTAGGCTAATTAGGAGGAGTGGGCTAACTTAGCAAGGGAGAAATTAGGCTAAACTTAGGCTAACCTAGCAAGGGAGAAATTAGGCTAATTTAGTAATTAGGCTAACTTAGCAGGGAGCTAATTTACAAGGGTAATTAGGGTAACGAGGAGCAATTAGACTAACCTTACTCATTTAGCAAGGGCAATGAGGCTAATTTAGCAAGGGAGCAATGAGTCTAATTTAGCAAGGGACTAATTAGGCTAATTAGCAAAGAGAGTGATTAGGATAACTTAGCAAGGGAATAATTAGGCTAACTTGGCAAGGGAGAAATTAGGCTAACTTAGCAAGGGAGTAATTAGGCTAACTTAGCAAGGAGTAATTAGGCTAACTTAGCAAAGGGAATAATTAGGCTAACTTAGCCAGAGAGTAATTAGGCTAACTTAGCAAGGGAATAATTAGGCTAACTTAGCAAGAGAATAATTAGGCTAACTTAGCAAGGGAATAATTAGGCTAACTTAGCAAGAGAATAATTAGCTAACTTAGCAAGAGAGTAATTAGGCTAACTTTTAGCAAGGGAGTAATTAGGCTAACTTAGCAGGAATAATTAGGCTAACTTAACAAGGGAATAATTAGGCTAACTTAGCAAGGGAGTAATTAGGCTAACCTTAGGGAATAATTAGGCTGACTTAGCAAGAGAATAATTAGGCTAACTTAGCAAGAGAGTAATTAGGCTAACTTTTAGCAAGGGAGTAATTAGGCTAACTTAGCAAAGGGAATAATTAGGCTAACAGCAAGGGAATAATTAGGCTAACTTAGCAAGGGAGTAATTAGGCTAACTTAGCAAAGGGAGTAATTAGGCTGACTTAAGCAAGCATTCATTCATGAGAGTGATTACTTTTCTTTTCTGTCGATGTAGAACATTTTTATAAATGCCATGAAGAAAGGTGAGACTTGGCACCGTGTCAGAGCTCAATTAGACCACTGGGTTATTATGGGGTAAAGAGAGTGCTGTATTGAAAACTAGCAAATAACTAACATATAAGCCCTGTCCTGTCTATTATAACTTGCACTAACATGTGTCCTGATCTTGTCTATGCAAGATTTTATGCAAGGTGTAAACAGGGCAATAGAGTTACTGGCACGTGCTGTTACCAATAATAAACTGGAAAGGCTCAATAATGGTTTGACAGGGTGCTTCATCCCTGGCCTTAGCAGCGACACCTTGACAAGACTGAGAGGACTGACAACAAACCAACTATAATTAAATCGAGGACACGCTAACTGAATGAACAGACAAAGACAAAATTAAAAGTATGAACATTTCATAACAAAAATAGCTTGTGGAGGGGCCTCGTCTCCGGGAGATGATCCTTGGTTCTAGATGCCAGATAGCTTGTGGAGGGGCCTCGTCTCCGGGAGATGATCCTTGGTTCTAGATGCCAGATAGCTTGTGGAGGGCCCTCGTCTCCGGAGATGATCCTTGGTTCTAGATGCCAGATAGCTTGTGGAGGGCCTCGTCTCCGGGAGATGATCCTTGGTTCTAGATGCCAGATAGCTTGTGGAGGGGCCTCGTCTCCGGAGATGATCCTTGGTTCTAGATGCCAGATAGCTTGTGGAGGGGCCTCGTCTCCGGAGATGATCCTTGGTTCTAGATGCCAGATAGCTTGTGGAGGGGCCTCGTCTCCGGAGATGATCCTTGGTTCTAGATGCCAGATAGCTTGTGGAGGGGCCTCGTCTCCGGAGATGATCCTTGGTTCTAGATGCCAGATAGCTTGTGGAGGGGCCTCGTCTCCGGAGATGATCCTTGGTTCAAGATGCCAGTAGCCCCATGTGGGGCAGAAGCAGGTGAAACACATATAGATGCCTGAACAAAGAGCGGATGGTTTCAGATCAGGTCTCTGGGGGGGTAGCACATTAAAGACAGAGGAAACTGATCAGGTCACTGGGGGGGGTAACACATTAAGGACAGAGGAAACAGATCAGGTCTCTGGGGGGGTAACACATTAAAGACAGAGGAAACAGATCAGGTCACTGGGGGGGGGGGTAACACATTAAAGACAGAGGAAACAGATCAGGTCTCTGGGTGGGGGGAACCGGCTAAAGACAGAGGAAACAGATCAGGTCTCTGGGGGGGGGGTAACACATTAAAGACAGAGGAAACAGATCAGGTCACTGGGGGGTAACACATTAAAGACAGAGGAAACAGATCAGGTCTCTGGGCGGGGGTAACACATTAAAGACAGAGGAAACAGATCAGGTCTCTGGGGGGACATTAAAGACAGAGGAAACAGATGAGGTCTCTGGGGGGGGTAACACATTAAAGACAGAGGAAACAGATCATGTCTCTGGGTGGGGGGACATTAAAGACAGAGGAAACAGAACAGGTCTCTGGGGGGTAACACTTTAAAAACAGAAGAAACAGATCAGGTCTCTGGGGGGCACATTAAAAACAGAAGAAACAGATCAGGTCTCTGGGGGGGGGTAACACATTAAAACAGAACAGGTCTCTGGGGGAGGGGCTTAACACATTAAAAACAGAGGAAACAGATCAGGTCACTGGGGGTGGGTAACACTTTAAAAACAGAAGAAACAGATCAGGTCTCTGGGGGGGTTAACACATTAAAAACAGAAGAAACAGATCAGGTCTCGGATGGGGGTTAACACATTAAAAACAGAAGAAACAGATCAGGTCTCGGGGGGGGCTAACACATTAAAAACAGAGGAAACAGATCAGGTCTCTGGGAGGGGGTAACACTTTAAAAACAGAAGAAACAGATCAGGTCTCTGGGGGAGGGGTAACACTTTAAAACAGAAGAAACAGATCAGGTCTCTGGGGGGCACATTAAAAACAGAAGAAACAGATCAGGTCTCTGGGGGAGTAACACATTAAAAACAGAAGAAACAGACCAGGTCTCTGGGGGGGGTAACACATTAAAAACAGAAGAAACAGATCAGGTCTCTGGGGGGGTACATTAAAAACAGAAGAAACAGATCAGGTCTCTTGGGGGGGGGTAACACATTAAAAACAGAAGAAACAGATCAGGTCTCTGGGAGGGTACATTAAAAGACAGAAGAAACAGATCTGGTCTCTGGGAGGTAACACATTAAAAACAGAAGAAACAGATCAGGTCTCTGGGGGGGTAACACATTAAAAACAGAAGAAACAGATCAGGTCTCTGGGGGGGGTACATTAAAAACAGCAGAAACAGATCTGGTCTCTGGGGGTAACACATTAAAAACAGAAGAAACAGATCAGGTCTCTTGGGGGGGGTAACACATTAAAAACAGAAGAAACAGATCAGGTCTCTGGGGGAGGTAACACATTAAAAACAGAAGAAACAGATCTGGTCTCTGGGGGGGTAACACATTAAAAACAGAAGAAACAGATCAGGTCTCTGGGGGGGGGTAACACATTAAAAACAGAAGAAACAGATCAGGTCTCTGGGGGGGTAACACATTAAAAACAGAAGAAACAGATCTGGTCTCTGGGGGGGGTAACACATTAAAAACAGAAGAAACAGATCAGGTCTCTGGGGGGGTACATTAAAAACAGAAGAAACAGATCTGGTCTCTGGGGGGTAACACATTAAAAACAGAAGAAACAGATCAGGTCTCTGGGGGGGGTAACACATTAAAAACAGAAGAAACAGATCAGGTCTCTGGGGGGGTACATTAAAAACAGAAGAAACAGATCTGGTCTCTGGGGGGGTAACACATTAAAAACAGAAGAAACAGATCAGGTCTCTTGGGGGGGGTAACACATTAAAAACAGAAGAAACAGATCAGGTCTCTGGGGGGGTAACACATTAAAAACAGAAGAAACAGATCTGGTCTCTGGGGGGGTAACACATTAAAAACAGAAGAAACAGATCAGGTCTCTGGGGGGGTAACACATTAAAAACAGAAGAAACAGATCAGGTCTCTGGGGGGGTAACACATTAAAAACAGAAGAAACAGATCTGGTCTCTGGGGGGGTAACACATTAAAAACAGAAGAAACAGATCAGGTCTCTGGGGGGGTAACACATTAAAGACAGAGGAAACAGACCAGGTCTCTGGGGGGTAACACATTAAAGACAGAGGAAACAGACCAGGTCTCTGGGGGGTAACACATTAAAAACAGAAGAAACAGATCAGGTCTCTGGGGGGGGTAACACATTAAAAACAGAAGAAACAGATCTGGTCTCTGGGGGGAGTAACACATTAAAAACAGAAGAAACAGATCAGGTCTCTGGGGGGTAACACATTAAAGACAGAGGAAACAGACCAGGTCTCTGGGGGTAACACATTAAAGACAGAGGAAACAGACCAGGTCTCTGGGGGGTAACACATTAAAAACAGAAGAAACAGATCAGGTCTCAGGAAAACTCGCCTCCCTGCGGACCTGGCATCCTTTCACTCCCTCCTCTCTACATTTTCCTCCTCTGTCTCTGCTGCTAAAGCCACTTTCTACCACTCTAAATTCCAAGCATCTGCCTCTAACCCTAGGAAGCTCTTTGCCACCTTCTCCTCCCTCCTGAATCCTCCTCCCCCTCCCCCCTCCTCCCTCTCTGCAGATGACTTCGTCAACCATTTTGAAAAGAAGGTCGACGACATCCGATCCTCGTTTGCTAAGTCAAACGACACCGCTGGTTCTGCTCACACTGCCCTACCCTGTGCTCTGACCTCTTTCTCCCTCTCTCTCCAGATGAAATCTCGCTTCTTGTGACGGCCGGCCGCCCAACAACCTGCCCGCTCGACCCTATCCCCTCCTCTCTCCTCCAGACCATTTCCGGGGACCTTCTCCCTTACCTCACCTCGCTCATCAACTCATCCCTGACCGCTGGCTACGTCCCTTCCGTCTTCAAGAGAGCGAGAGTTGCACCCTTCTGAAGAAACCTACACTCGATCCCTCCGATGTCAACAACTACAGACCAGTATCCCTTCTTTCTTTTCTCTCCAAAACTCTTGAACGTGCCGTCCTTGGCCAGCTCTCCCTCTATCTCTCTCAGAATGACCTTCTTGATCCAAATCAGTCAGGTTTCAAGACTAGTCATTCAACTGAGACTGCTCTTCTCTGCATCACGGAGGCGCTCCGCACTGCTAAAGCTAACTCTCTCTCCTCTGCTCTCATCCTTCTAGACCTATCGGCTGCCTTCGATACTGTGAACCATCAGATCCTCCTCTCCACCCTCTCCGAGTTGGGCATCTCCGCGCGGCCCACGCTTGGATTGCGTCCTACCTGACAGGTCGCTCCTACCAGGTGGCGTGGCGAGAATCTGTCTCCTCGCCACGCGCTCTCACCACTGGTGTCCCCCAGGGCTCTGTTCTAGGCCCTCTCCTATTCTCGCTATACACCAAGTCACTTGGCTCTGTCATAACCTCACATGGTCTCTCCTATCATTGCTATGCAGACGACACACAATCAATCTTCTCCTTTCCCCCTTCTGATGACCAGGTGGCGAATCGCATCTCTGCATGTCTGGCAGACATATCAGTGTGGATGACGGATCACCACCTCAAGCTGAACCTCGGCAAGACGGAGCTGCTCTTCCTCCCGGGGAAGGACTGCCCGTTCCATGATCTCGCCATCACGGTTGACAACTCCATTGTGTCCTCCTCCCAGAGCGCTAAGAACCTTGGCGTGATCCTGGACAACACCCTGTCGTTCTCAACCAACATCATGGCGGTGGCCCGTTCCTGTAGGTTCATGCTCTACAACATCCGCAGAGTACGACCCTGCCTCACACAGGAAGCGGCGCAGGTCCTAATCCAGGCACTTGTCATCTCCCGTCTGGATTACTGCAACTCGCTGTTGGCTGGGCTCCCTGCCTGTGCCATTAAACCCCTACAACTCATCCAGAACGCCGCAGCCCGTCTGGTGTTCAACCTTCCCAAGTTCTCTCACGTCACCCCGCTCCTCCGCTCTCTCCACTGGCTTCCAGTTGAAGCTCAGCATCCGCTACAAGACCATGGTGCTTGCCTACGGAGCTGTGAGGGGAACGGCACCGCAGTACCTCCAGGCTCTGATCAGGCCCTACACCCAAGCAAGGGCACTGCGTTCATCCACCTCTGGCCTGCTCGCCTCCCTACCATTGAGGAAGTACAGTTCCCGCTCAGCCCAGTCAAAACTGTTCGCTGCTCTGGCCCCCCAATGGTGGAACAAACTCCCTCACGACGCCAGGACAGCGGAGTCAATCACCACCTTCCGGAGACACCCGAAACCCCACCTCTTCAAGGAATACCTAGGATAGGATAAGTAATCCTTCTCACCACCCCCCCTTAATGACTTAGATGCACTATTGTAAAGTGGCTGTTCCACTGGATGTCAGAAGGTGAATTCACCAATTTGTAAGTCGCTCTGGATAAGAGCGTCTGCTAAATGACTTAAATGTAAAATGTAATGTAAATGTCTCTGGGGGGGGGGGGTAACACATTAAAAACAGAAGAAACAGATCAGGTCTCTGGGGGGTAACACATTACAGACAGAGGAAACAGATCTGGTCTCCGGAGGGGGGTAACACTTTAAAAACAGAAGAAACAGATCAGGTCTCTGGGAGGGGGGGTAACACATTAAAAACAGAAGAAACAGAGATCAGGTCTCGGGGGGGTAACACATTAAAAACAGAAGAAACAGACCAGGTCTCTGGGGGGGGAGTAACACATTAAAAACAGAAGGTCTCTGGGGGGGGTAACACATTAAAAACAGAAGAAACAGATCAGGTCTCTGGGGGGGGGGGTAACACGTTAAAAACAGATCAGGTCTCTTGGGGGGGGTAACACATTAAAACAGAAGAAACAGATCAGGTCTCTGGGGGGACACGCACATTAAAACCAGAAGAATCAGAAGTAAGACATTTTTATTAAAATCACTGTCGAAAGAAAATTTACCACCTTTTATAAAACAGGTTTAATTTATGCAATATGCTGCACACATCACAGCCGAGATGTTAACGAGACAAGACGAGAGAGAGCAAATGTTCCAATATGCTGCACACATCACAGCCGAGATGTTAACGAGACAAGACGAGAGAGAGCAAATGTTCCAATATGCTGCACACATCACAGCCGAGATGTTAACGAGACAAGACGAGAGAGAGCAAATGTTCCAAAGTATTTACCAAATTTTGTTCCTGTATCGAAAAAAAGGTGGTACATTTGCTGTGACTGTGGAGTTTCAGTAGCCTGGGTACCAGTCTGTTTGTGATTTCATTCTACTTGCCAGTCCATGTCATATGCCAACTATTGTTGGCATGGAGTGGAATGATTGCACAAACAGACTGGTACCCAGGCTAGCGATTCATTACAATACAGCATTTACCGTTTATAAACCAAAAGACGCCAAAAGGAACAGTAAAAACAGAATCCAAGTTATGAATTCAGTCAAAGAATTCCAACCATTCCCAATATGATGAAAACATGACTATAATCTACACTGGAATAGTAACTATGATGAAAACATGACTATAATCTACACTGGAATAGTAACTATGATGAAAACAAGACTATAATCTACACTGGAGTAGTAACTATGATGAAAACAAGACTATAATCTACACTGGAATAGTAACTATGATGAAAACATGACTATAATCTACACTGGAATAGTAACTATGATGAAAACATGACTATAATCTACACTGGAATAGTAACTATGATGAAAACATGACTATAATCTACACTGGAATAGTAACTATGATGAAAACAAGACTATAATCTACACTGGAATAGTAACTATGATGAAAACATGACTATAATCTACACTGGAATAGTAACTATGATAAAAACAAGACTATAATCTACACTGGAATAGTAACTATGATGAAAACAAGATCATAATCTACACTGGAATAGTAACTATGATAAAAATTACAGATAGATTCTATACATATTGGATGTAATATACACTTAAAAACTAGATACAGTATACAACTACTGCAGCTACATAGATAATTCACTACTGTAGATACATAGATATATCACTAGAACTAGAAAAGGAATTAGAACTCGAACTAGAAATGGAATTAGAACTAGAACTAGAAATGGAATTATAACTAGAACTAGAAAAGGAATTAGAACTAGAACTAGAAAAGGAATTATAACTAGAACTAGAAATGGAATTAGAACTCGAACTAGAAATGGAATTAGAACTAGAACTAGAAATGGAATTATAACTAGAACTAGAAAAGGGAATTAGAACTAGAACTAGAAAAGGAATTAGAACTAGAAATAGAAATGGAACTAGAAATAGAAATGGAACTAGAAATATAACTGGAACTAGAAATGGAATTAGAACTAGAACTAGAAATGGAACTAGAAATAGAAATGGAATTAGAAATATAAATAGAATGAGAACTGGAGCTAGAACTAGAAATGAAATTAGAAATAGAACTAGAAATGGAACTCGAAATAGAAATGGAATTAGAAATAGAAATAGAACAAAAAAAGAATTAGAACTAGATCTAGAAATATAAATAAAATTAGAACTACAAATAGAACTGGAATTAGAACTAGAAATAGAAATGGAACTAGAACTAGAAATAAAAATACAAATAGCTATGATAAGTGCAGCCCCGACATGTGCGGCACTGCAATTATTAACTTGACGCAGTACGCAGGATCGCCATTTTGCATTTGCATTCTTGTGTTGTGGATGTACGGTATATATCTGGCTTAACACTAATCATATCCACGGGTGAAAGTAAGGCGGTACAGTCCGGTACGGCGTCCCAATAAAATAAATAGTGGGGTTATACCTTACCAGTAGAAAATGAGCCTATCAAAAATATCTAAAACAAAATGTCCAGAAAACTGTAGTCTATTACACCACTACGTACCATCAGAGGCATGAATAATGGCTGAATGGACTTGAAAACAGGTGCTACTGCCTACGCTCCAAAATGCCATGTGGTTCGACGAGAACACTAACATTTTGCCAAGGCAGAGATAAGTGGCCGACGCCGAGACGTGTGTGAACAGCTGTGGACGTATACATTCTGGCCTAATGATTGGTGGTGTTTCTGTGACAGATGTCTCTTTCAGTCACTACTGTTTGGAGGCTGGCGTTATATTGGAGTGGAATGAACACGCCTGGTAAAGGAGCCCTCTGAAATGATTGTTTATGCCACAATAAAATGTCATACATTTTAAAAGGTAAATGAGAAATCTTTATGACTAGGCCCACAGTGATCCTATTGAATTAATAGGGATTCTACATGTCATTCTATGATTAGACGCTGAGCACATACACACACACACATCTACTTTCACCCCTGACCATATCACAACCACAACTCTAAAACATACATACATAGATGCTTATCAAGAACACTTGATGTGAAAAATAAAAGTGCTTCGCCAAAATAACAAAAATCAAAAAATACATTTTTCATCAAAACAAAAACAAAGACAGTTTAAATGGTTCAATGGACAAAATGGCAAAAGAACAACAACATTGAGTTAAGATAACAGACATGGCTAAGAGGCTACATAGGAGGGAGGCTACATAGGAGGGAGGCTACATAGGAGGGAGGCTACATAGGAGGGAGGCTACGTTGGAGGGAGGCTACATAGGAGGGAGGCTACATAGGAGGGAGGCTACATAGGAGGGAGGCTACATAGGAGGGAGGCTACATAGGAAGGAGGCTACATAGGAGGGAGGCTACGCTGGGGGGAGGCTACATATAGGAGAGAGGCTACATAGGAGGGAGGCTACGTTGGAGGGAGGCCACATAGGAGAGAGGCTACATAGGAAGGAGGCTACATAGGAGGGAGGCTACGTTGGGGGGAGGCTACATAGGAGAGAGGCTACATAGGAGAGAGGCTACATAGGAGGGGAGGCTACGTTGGAGGAGGCTAGGGCCACATAGGAGGGAGGCTACAGAGGAAGGAGGCTACATAGGAGGGAGGCTACAGTAGGGGGAGGCTACATAGGAGGGAGGCTACGCATGGAGGGAGGCTACATAGGAGAGAGGCTACATAGGAGGAGGCTAAACAGGAGGAGGCTACACAGGAGGGAGGCTACACCGAGGGAGTCCACACAGGAGAGAAGCTACATAGGAGATTGAGATCACAGAGGACCTCTAAATGGGTCCATACCAGAGGACCTCTTAATGGGTCTAGATCACAGAGGACCTCTAAATGGGTCTAGATCACAGAGGACCTCTAAATGGATTGAGATCACAGAGAACCTCTAAATGGGTCAAGATCACACAGAGGACCTCTTAATGGGTCTAGATCACAGAGGACCTCTAAATGGATTGAGATCACAGAGGACCTCTAAATGGATTGAGACCACATGAGGATCCTACTTAATGGGTCTAGATCACAGAGGACCTCTAAATGGGTCTAGATCACAGAGGACCTCTAAATGGATTGAGATCACAGAGGACCTCTTAATGGGTCTAGATCACAGAGGACCTCTGAAATGGGTCTAGATCACAGAGACCTCTTAATGGGTCTAGATCACAGAGGACCTCTTAATGGGTCTAGATCACAGAGGACCTCTAAATGGATTGAGATCACAGAGGACCTCTAAATGGATTGAGATCACAGAGGACCTCTTAATGGGTCTAGATCACAGAGGACCTCTTAATGGGTCTAGATCACAGAGGACCTCTAAATGGGTCTAGATCACCAGAGGACCTCTAAATGGATTGAGATCACAGAGGACCTCTAAATGGATTGAGATCACAGAGGACCTCTAAATGGATCGAGATCACAGAGGACCTCTAAATGGATCGAGCTCACAGAGGACCTCTAAATGGATCGAGATCACAGGAGGACCTCTAAATGGGTCGAGTTCACAGAGGACCTCTAAATGGATTGAGATCTACAGAGGACCTCTAAATGGGCCGAGATCACACAGAGGACCTCTAAATGGATCGAGATCAGCACAGAGGACCTCTAAATGGATCGAGGTCACACAGAGGACCTCTAAATGGGTCGAGGTCACACAGAGGACCTCTAAATGGATCGAGATCACACAGAGGACCTCTAAATGGGTTGAGGTCGCACACAGAGGACCTCTAAATGGATTGAGATCACACAGAGGACCTCTAAATGGGTCGAGGTCACACAGAGGGACCTCTAAATGGATCGAGTTCACACAGAGGACCTCTAAATGGGCCGAGAGTCACACAGAGGACCTCTAAATGGATCGAGGTCACACAGAGGACCTCTAAATGGATCGAGGTCACACAGAGGGCAAATGGAGCTAAAGAGTCTAATGCTCTAAGGGGTACAGGGACGGTGACCATAGGATGGTCTGGTTTCTGAGTTTAATCTGAAAGCAAATGGATGCTTGCCGTACCATTCACTTGTCTTATTACCAGCTTGCCGTGCCATTCACTTGTCTTATTACCAGCTTGCCGTGCCATTCACTTGTCTTATTACCAGCTTGCTGCGCCATTCACTTGTCTTATTACCAGCTTGCCGTGCCATTCACTTGTCTTATTACCAGCTTGCCGTGCCATTCACTTGTCTTATTACCAGCTTGCTGTGCCATTCACTTGTCTTATTACCAGCTTGCCGTGCCATTCACTTGTCTTATTACCTAGCTTGCCGTGCCATTCACTTGTCTTATTACCAGCTTGCTGTGCCATTCACTTGTCTTATTACCAGCTACGTGATAAAGTGAGAAAAGAGATACTCTGGATAAGAGCGTCTGCTAATTGACGAACGTAAAAACGTCATGTCAACATTCTGCTGCAGTGGGGCCCAGAACGCCGACTTTCTGCCAGAGGATGACATCACAATCACAGGCCGTTTGGAACCGTATAAACACCTACGTGAGTGAGTAAATATGTACATGGAGTCGAATACAAAAAGCATGCTACTGTACTACTGTAGAGGGGGCCATAAACAGGGATCACACAGACAGAGACGTGCACAGCGGACAAACTGCCTCCCAGCGTGCACTTGTTCACTTGGCTTCACTGATTTGAAAGGAAATGACTGGTTCTGTGTCAGAAACATGGTGGAAAATCCCTCTTGCCCGTGCCTCTGGGACTCACAAATGGACTAGACTACAGGGTCAGGTAAATGTAGGTCTTGGCTACATGGACAGAGACACGGAACAGATTAATTTAAGGGGGAAAAAGACGATTTGTGATAGTTAGTCAGAGACGATGTGTGATAGTTAAGAGTGCATAGCACTGAAGTCTATGTACAACAGTATACTGTATCATAACATTCACAGGCACACAATGATGAGAGAGAGAGAGAGAGAGAGAGAGAGAGAGAGAGGGGGAGAGAGAGAGAGAGAGAGAGAGAGAGAGAGAGGAGAGAGAGAGAGAGAGAGAGAGAGAGACAGAGACAGAGACAGAGAGAGAGAGAGAGAGAGAGAGAGAGACAGAGAGCCAGAGAGAGAGAGAGACAGAGAAGACAGAGAGAGAGAGTGAGAGAGAGAGAGAGAGAGAGGGAGAGAGAGAGAGAGAGAGACAAAGAGAGAGAGAGACAAAGAGACAGAGGGAAAGAGAGAGAGACAAAGAGAGAGAGACAAGAGAGAGAGGGGGAGAGAGAGAGACAGAGAGAGAGAGGGAGAGAGAGAGAGAGGAGAGGGAGAGAGAGAGAGAGAGACAGAGAGAGAGAGAGAGAGGGAGAGGGAGAGAGAGACAAAGAGAGAGAGGGAGAGAGAGAGAGAGAGGGAGAGAGAGAGAGAGAGAGAGAGAGAGAGGGACAGAGAGAGGGAGAGAGAGAGAGAGAGACAGAGAGAGAGAGGAGGGGAGAGGGATACAGAGAGAGGGGAGAGAGAGAGAGGGAGAGAGAGAGAGATAGCAGTGGAGGCTGCTGAGGGGAGGAACGGGGCTGGAATGGAGTGAATGGACTGGCATCAAACACCTGGAAACCATGGAAACTATGTGTATGATGTACTTGATGCCATTCCACTGATTCCTCTCCAGCCGGGCACTGCGAGCCCATCCTCCCCAATTAAGGTGCCACCAGCCTCCTGTGGTAGATAGATAGATAGATAGATAGATAGATAGATAGATAGATAGATAGATAGATAGATAGATAGATACAGTAGATAGATAGATCCTGTGGATAGATAGATAGATAGATAGATAGATAGATAGATAGATAGATAGATAGATAGATAGATAGATAGATAGATAGATAGATAGATAGATAGATAGATAGATAGATAGATAGATAGATAGATAGGTAGATAGATAGATAGATTCTGACTGCAGACATCATAGATAGAGATATAATATAGATAGATCATGTACAGTAGATAGATAGATAGATAGATAGGGTTCTGACTGCAGACATCATATAGAGTAAAAATGTCTCTTCATTATCAAAATTGCACAGTAGCTAGCTCTGCCTGCAGTTGCTGGGTTACTGTCTCAAGTTGTCAAACGAATTATGCCACATCACATGGCACAGAGGGTGAGAACTACCTAGAATGCATACCAAATGGAACCCTGATCCCTACGTAGCGCACTATACAGTATAAGCAATAGGGTGTCGTTTAGGACTCACATCTATCGCTCTGTGCTCTGTAATAAATTACTAGCAGGCAGGCTGTGCTGCTGTCATTATCCTGCCAACACAGGAAGGTCTCATTGTCTGCTGTGAGATCCTTTCACAGCATTAACGTTACAACAACACCGATCGAGGACGTCTCCACATTGATGTCAATGGGAGAAGAATACTGCGTTCCAAGTGGTTCCCTGTTCCCCACAGGGCTCTCTGGGTAAACGGAGTGCACTACATTGGGAATAGGGAGCCACATGGGACTCACACTAAGTGAACATTGGAGGAAGTTAGTATTGACCCCATGGTAACATCCAAGGAGGCTCTGGCTCTGCTCGTGGATTTCAGCCTAGTTTGTTAATGATGTAGAAAAAAATGGAACATTGCCAGTCTGTTTGTTTGTCTCCTAAACCAGATGAAGGACAAAATAAACACATCTGGTCTGTGTCCCAAAGAGCACCCTAATCTTTATACACTGTATTACTCTAGACCAGAGCCCTATGGTCAGCCCTATGGTCAGCCCTATGGTCAGCCCTATGGTCAGCCCTATGGTCAACCCTATGGTCAGCCTTATGGTCAGCCTATGGTCAGCCCTATGGTCAAACCTATGGTCAACCCTATGGTCAACCCTATGGTCAGCCCTATGGTCAGCCCTATGGTCAAACCTATGGTCAGCCCTATGGTCAACCCTATGGTCAGCCCTATGGTCAACCCTATGGTCAACCCTATGGTCAGCCCTATGGTCAGCCCTATGGTCAACCCTATGGTCAGCCCTATGGTCAACCCTATGGTCAGCCCTATGGTCAGCCCTATGGTCAACCCTATGGTCAGCCCTATGGTCAACCCTATGGTCAGCCCTATGGTCAACCCTATGGTCAACCCTATGGTCAGCCCTATGGTCAACCCTATGGTCAGCCCTATGGTCAGCTCTATGGTCAGCCCTATGGTCAACCCTATGGTCAGCTCTAGGGCCCTGGTTAAAGAAGTGCCTATGGTCAGCTCTATGGGCCCTGGTTAAAGAAGTTATGGTCAGCTCTATGGACCCTGGTTAAAGAACCCTATGGTCAGCTCTATGGGCCCCCTATGGTCAGCTCTATGGGCCCTGGTTAAAGAAGTGCCCTATGGGTCTATGGGCCCTCTATGGGCCCTGGATAAAGAAGTGCTCTATGGTCAGCTCTATGGGCCCTGGTTAAAGAAGTGCTCTATGGTCAGCTCTATGGGCCCTGGTTAAAGAAGTGCCCTATGGTCAGTTCTATGGGCCCTGGATAAAGAAGTCATGGTCCCTATGGATCAAGTGCCTATGGTCAGCTCTATGGGCCCTGGATAAAGAAGTGCTCTATGGTCAACCCTGGTTAAAGAAGTGGTCAGCTCTATGGGCCCTGGTTAAAGAAGTGCCCTATGGTCAGCTCTATGGACCCTGGTTAAAGAAGTGCCCTATGGTCAGTCTATGGGCTCTGGTTAAAGAAGTGCCAGTTCTATGGGCCCTGGTTAAAGAAGTGCCCTATGGTCAGTTCTATGGGCCCTGGTTAAAGAAGTGCCCTATGGGCCCTGGATAAAGAAGTACTATATATAGGGAATAGGGCACCATTTGAGACACCCCTGGTAGCCAATAATTCTAAGTGGACAGACAGACAGACAGAAAGGGGTACAGCCAGATGGAGAATAAAGTAGTGTAGCTGGTCAGAGATTGGTAACAGGCCTCTATCAACACCCAGACTGACATAGAATAACAACATCTTGGAGAGTTCAGACTTGTGAGATACATACTGTACTGTACAGGGCTTCAGCACATCTAAAGGACCCTAATTCCCTACATAGTGCACTACCTATATGGCCCTGGTCAAAAGTAGTGCACTATGTAGGAATAGGTGTCATTAGGGAGACAGCCTGTGTGTAGCTACTGTAGAGATGAAGAACAGTTTGTTGGTTTCATTCTTTTCTTATCCCGTATCTGTTGCGTTGAGCTATCCGTCCTTTGTCATTCACCAACCTTTACAACATCAAAGCAGCAGATGATTGGAGGTCAAGAAGACCCTGCTCCGGAGCTCCTTTAGGACATCACATTTTCTCCAGCTCAGAGTTCTGGAATAGGTTAACAGAGTTCTAGAAGAGGTCAACAGAGTTCTAGAAGATGACAACAGAGTTCTAGAAGAGGACAACAGAGTTCTTGAAGATGACAACAGAGTTCTTGAAGATGACAACAGAGTTCTAGAAGAGGTCAACAGAGTTCTAGAAGATGACAACAGAGTTCTAGAAGATGACAACAGACATTCAATGAGTGGAGAAATAGTTTCTTCTTCATGTTGTTTTTCTAATGGGATAGATGGATGAGCCTGTCCTGCAGTGGCCAGATTATTTTAGTGAACAGAAGGCCTTGGTTCATGGCTCAGTGAGGACATGGAGGGACATGGAGGGACCACCCTCTACCATCTCGGTTTCAGCCCAGGATGGGTGTCTGGTTTCAGTGCTACAGTCAGGCAAGCAGTGGGACGGGAATTACAACCCCTCAGACTACAGGCTCAGTGGTAATGGACGGACTGGGATTGCAGAACGATGTGCGCATTCTGACTGTACATTTCAGTGTCATATACACCTAGACAACGCCAAGGGAGGGAGACGTGCCTATATAGTGCATTACTTTTGACCAGGGCCCGATAGTGCACTATATAGGGGAGAGGGTGTCATTTGGGACACTGCTCTGGTGTAACGGTAGTGGCCCTGCGTTCTCCCTGTCCCTGGATGATGAGGTGGACACGGCTGTGTGATGTCATCAATAATGGGCCTCCAGACCTCCCAGCTATCTGCGGTCCCTCCTGGTCACGACAGTTTCCATGGCGGGTTGTAGAACTTAATGGTGTGTGTTCTGGCCCACTTGGCGAAGACGGCCTTCTGTGATGAAACGGTGGCCGCCGTACGGAGCGCTCTCGTGGAGGAGATACTCTGCACACTCATCACGACTACCGGCTTCATAGTAGTGGTACGGGACCTTACGGTACCCTCTGACCTGGGAGGAGGGGGGAGGGAGAGATGGTTATAGACACTCATCACGACTACCGGCTTCATAGTAGTGGTACGGGACCTTACGGTACCCTCTGGCCTGGGAGGAGAGAGATGGTTATAGACACTCATCACGACTACCGGCTTCATAGTAGTGGTACGGGACCTTACGGTACCCCTCTGACCTGGTAGGAGAGAGATGGTTATAGACACTCATCACGACTACCGGCTTCATAGTAGTGGTACGGGACCTTACGGTACCCATCTGACCTGGGAGGAGGGGGGGAGAGAGATGGTTATAGACACTCATCATGACTACTGGCTTCATAGTAGTGGTACGGGACCTTAAGGTACCCCTCTGACCTGGGGGGGAGAGATGGTTATAGACACTCATCACGACTACCGGCTTCATAGTAGTGGTACGGGACCTACGGTACCCCTCTGACCTGGGAGGAGGGGGAGGAGAGAGATGGTTATAGACACTCATCACGACTACCGGCTTCATAGTAGTGGTACGGGACCTTACGGTACCCCTCTGACCTGGTAGGAGAGAGATGGTTATAGACACTCATCACGACTACCGGCTTCATAGTAGTGGTACGGGACTACGGCACCCCTCTGACCTGGTAGGAGAGAGATGGTTATAGACACTCATCACGACTACCGGGCTTCATAGTAGTGGTACGGGACTTACGGTACCCCCCTCTGACCTGGGAGGAGGGGGAGGAGAGAGATGGTTATAGACACTCATCACGACTACTGGCTTTATAGTAGTGGTACGGGACCTTACGGCACCCCTCTGACCTGGTAGGAGAGAGATGGTTATAGACACTCATCACGACTACCGGCTTCATAGTAGTGGTATCGGGACCTTACGGCCCCTCTGACCGGGAGGAGAGATGGTTATAGACACTCATCACGACTACCGGCTTCATAGTAGTGGTACGTGACCTTACGGTACCCTCTGACCTGGGAGGAGGGGGGAGGAGAGAGATGGTTATAGACACTCATCACGACTACCGGCTTCAGAGTAGTGGCAATGGACCCACGGCACCCATCTGACCTGGCGGGGGGAGAGAGAGAGAGAGAGAGAGAGAGAGAGAGAGAGAGAGGGAGGGAGGGAGGGAGGGAGGGAGGGAGGGAGGGAGAGAGAGAGAGAGAGAGGGAGGGAGGGAGAGAGAGAGAGAGAGAGAGAGAGAGAGAGAGGGAGAGAGAGAGAGAGAGAGAGAGAGAGAGGGGGAGGGAGGGAGGAGAGAGGGAGGGAGAGAGAGAGGGAGGGAGAGAGAGAGAGAGAGGGAGGGAGGGAGGGAGGGAGGGAGGGAGGGAGGGAGGGAGGGAGGGAGAGAGAGGGAGGGGAGAGAGAGGGAGGGAGGGAGGTAGATGAAAGAGACAATGTTTCCATGCAATAGTGAAGGTGTATACTTAGAAGTAGAAAGCCTGAACAGTTTAACCACTAACCAGTTAACATATCAAAATGTAAAACTTCTCTAGGGTAGGGGCAGCATTGGAGGGTAGAGGGCAGCATTGGAGGGTAGGGGGCAGCTAACCTCCCCATTGGAGGGTATGAGACCAGGCAGCTAACCTCCACAGTATCTGATGTGAATGAGACCAGACAGCTAACCTCCACAGTATCTACTGAGAATGAGACCAGACAGCTAACCTCCACAGTATCTACTGAGAATGAGACCAGACAGCTAACCTCCACAGTATCTACTGAGAATGAGACCAGGCAGCTAACCTCCACAGTATCTGATGTGAATGAGACCAGACAGTTAACCTCCACAGTATCTACTGAGAATGAGACCAGACAGCTAACCTCCACAATATCTGATGTGAATGAGACCAGACAGCTAACTCCACAGTATCTACTGAGAATGAGACCAGACAGCTAACCTCCACAGTATCTGATGAGAATTAGACCAGACAGCTAACCTCCACAGTATCTACTGAGAATGAGGCCAGGCAGCTAACCTCCACAGTATCTGATGTGAATGAGACCAGACAGCTAACCTCCACAGTATCTGATGAGAATTAGACCAGACAGCCAACCTCCACAGTATCTACTGAGAATGAGACCAGGCAGCTAACCTCCACAGTGATCTACTGAGAATGAGACCAGACAGCTAACCTCCACAGTATCTACTGAGAATGAGACCAGACAGCTAACCTCCACAGTATCTACTGAGAATGAGACCAGATGTGCCAATAACCTCCACAGTATCTGATGAGAATGAGACCAGACAGCTAACCTCCAGAGCACTGATGGGAATGAGGACCAGACAGCTAACCTCCACAGTATCTACTGAGAATGAGGCCAGGCAGCTAACCCCTCCACAGTATCTGGTGAGAATGAGACGAGACAGCTGACCTCCACAGTATCTGGATGTGAAATAGACCAGGCAGCTAACCTCCACAGTATCTACTGAGAATGAGACCAGACAGCTAACTCCACAGTATCTGATGTGAATGAGACCAGACAGCTAACCTCCACAGTATCTGATGTGAATGAGACCAGACAGCTAACCTCCACAGTATCTACTAAGAATGAGACCAGACAGCTAACCTTCACAGTATCTACTGAGAATGAGACGAGACAGCTAACCTCCACAATGTCTGATGTGAATGAGACCAGACAGCTAACCTTCACTTTAATCTGATGTGAATGAGACCAGACAGCTAACCTCCACAGTATCTACTGAGAATGAGACCAGACAGCGAACCTCCACAGTATCTACTGAGAATGAGACCAGACAGCTAACCTCCACAGTATCTACTGAGAATGAGACCAGACAGCTAACCTCCACAATATCTACTGTCAATGAGACCAGACAGCTAACCTCCAACAGTATCTGATGTCAATTAGAACAGACAGCTAACCTCCCAGCAGCATCTACTGAGAATGAGGACATACAGTTAACCTCCAAGGTATCTACTGAGAATGGAGACATACAGCTAACCTCCACAGTATCTACTGAGAATGAGACCAGACAGCTAACCCACAGTATCTGATGAGAATTAGACCAGACAGCTAACCCACAGTATCTACTGAGAATGAGACCAGACAGCTAACCTCCACAGTATCTGATGTGAATGAGACCAGACAGCTAACCTCCACAGTATCTACTGAGAATGAGACCAGGCAGCTAACCTCCACAGTATCTACTAAGAATGAGACCAGACAGCTAACCTCCACTTAATCTGATTTGAATGAGACCAGACAGCCAACTCCACAGTATCTACTGAGAATGAGACCAGACAGCTAACCTCCACAATATCTGATGTGAATGAATTCCAGACAGTTAACCTCCACAGTATCTATCAGAATGAGACCAGGCAGCTAACTCCACAGTATCTGATGAGAATGAGACCAGGCAGCTAACCTCCACAGTATCTACTGAGAATGAGACCAGGCAGCTAACCTCCACAGTATCTGATGAGAATTAGAATTCAGACAGCTAACCTCCACAGTAACTATGGAGACATAATTACATTTATTAGGAGGTCACAACGGCACCTTATTCCCTATGTAATTGCACAAGTTTTGACCAGGGGCCCAGGAACACCCATAAGCTTCTGGTCTAAAGTAGTGCACTATATAGGGAATATGATGCTTTCTTCGGGCTCTGGTCTAAAGTAGTGCACTATATAGGGAATATGATGCCTTCGCTCTGGTCTAAAGTAGTGCACTATATAGGGAATAGAGTGACAACAGGGGGTAAGGTTGTGTCTGTATCCAAAATGGGCTCTGGTGAAAGGAATAGGGGACATGGTGCCATTTTAATGTCTGGAAACTTATTGTTTATGTGTGTATTCCTTATTGACCAACAGTAAAGTTAATCAATCCATCCATCAATCAATCAATCCATCCACCAATCAATCAATCAATCAATCCATCCATCCACCAATCAATCAATCCATCCATCCATCAATCAATCAATCCATACATCAATCAATACATCAATCAATCCATCCATCAGTCAGTCTGTGTCTTACTTGCAATAGGTGTCGCTGGATCATGCCGTAGACGTGGATCTCTTTACACATGTCCATGGCTCAGGATCAGGAGTGAACTTAACCGGGTACTGAGGTACGAACCAGACTGATCCTACACACACACACACACACACACACACACACACACACACACACACACACACACACACACACACACACACACACACACATATATATACACACACATACACACACACACATATATATACACACACACATATATATACACACACATATATACACACACACATATATACACACACACACACACACACACATATATACACACACACACACACACACACACACATATACACACACACACATATACACACACACATACATATATACACACTCATATATACACACATATACACACACACACACACACACACATACACACACACACACACATATACACACATATATACACACGGAGAGAGACAGAGACAAGGGGGTGAGATCACAAATCACATTTAACATTACATTTAAGTCATTTAGCAGATCACACAGAAATGTTTTTCTTTCACTTCATGGTTGGTTGTTGGAGGTCAATGCCTCAATGTTCCTGCAGGCCATAAATGTAAATAAACATGTGTTCTTAACTGACTTGTCGTGTTAAATAAAGGTTAGTTCAATGAAAAATATATATATTTATATATACTGTATATATATATATATATATTAAATATATATATTAAATATATACGGTATATATATATAAAATATACACTGTAAAATATATATATATATTAAATATATATATATATATATATATATATATATATATATATATATGATATATATCTATATATATATATTAAATATATATGTATGTATGTATATATATATATTAAATATATATTGTATGTAATATATATATATATATATAAAATAAAATATATATATATATATATATATATATTAAATATATATGTATGTATATATATTAAATATATGCTATATATATATATATATATATATGTTTGCCATGAAATGCTTTGTTACTGAGGCAGAGCAATCAATTTCCTTCTTTCCAAAAGGTAACATCGGGTCTTAGATCAAGGACAGAAGGTAACATCGGGTCTGAGATTAAGAACAGAAGGTGACATCGGGTCTGAGATTAAGGACAGAAGGTAACATCGGGTCTGAGATTAAAGGGGACAGAAGGTGACATCGGGTCTGAGATTAAAGACAGAAGGTAACATCGGGTCTGAGATTAAGGACAGAAGGTAACATCGGGTCTGAGATTAAGGACAGAAGGTAACATCGGGTCTGAGATTAAGGACAGAAGGTACACGGGTCTGAGATTAAGGACAGAAGGTAACATCGGGTCTGAGATTAAGGACAGAAGGTGACATCGGGTCTGAGATTAAGGACAGAAGGTAACATCGGGTCTGAGATTAAGGACAGAAGGTAACATCGGTCGAGACACACAGGAAGCTGTTAATATCATCTGAGGATTAAGAAGGTAAATATCAACTAGGATTAAGAACAAAAATATTAATGCATCATATCATGCATGGAACATCGGTCTGAGACGCTACATGAAGCAAATACTCCGGTCTGAGATTTATGAAGGTAACATCGGGTCTGAGATTAAGGACAGAAGGTAACATCGTGGTCTGAGATTAAGGACAGAAGGTAACATCAGGTCTGAGATTAAGAACAGAAGGTAACATCGGGTCTTAGATCAAGGACAGAAGGTAACATCGGGTCTGAGATTAAGAACAGAAGGTAACATCGGGTCTGAGATTAAGGACAGAAGGTAACATCGGGTCTGAGATTAAGGACAGAAGGTAACATCGGGTCTGAGATTAAGGACAGAAGGTAACATCGGGTCTGAGATTAAGAACAGAAGGTAACATCGGGTCTGAGATCAAGGACAGAAGGTAACATCGGGTCTGAGATTAAGGACAGAAGGTGACATCGGGTCTGAGATTAAGGACAGAAGGTAACATCGGGTCTGAGATTAAGGACAGAAGGTAACATCGAGTCTGAGATTAAGGACAGAAGGTGACATCGGGTCTGAGATTAAGGACAGAAGGTGACATCGGGTCTGAGATTAAGGACAGAAGGTAACATCGGGTCTGAGATTAAGGACAGAAGGTAACATCGGGTCTGAGATTAAGGACCGAAGGTAACATCGGGTCTGAGATTAAGGACAGAAGGTGACATCGGGTCTGAGATTAAGGACCGAAGTTAACATCGGGTCTGAGATTAAGGACAGAAGGTAACATCGGGTCTGAGATTAAGGACAGAAGGTGACATCGGGTCTGAGATTAAGGACAGAAGGTGACATCGGGTCTGAGATTAAGGACAGAAGGTAACATCGGGTCTGAGATTAAGGACAGAAGGTAACATCGGGTCTGAGATTAAGGACAGAAGGTGACATCGGGTCTGAGATTAAGGACCGAAGGTAACATCGGGTCTGAGATTAAGGACAGAAGGTGACATCGGGTCTGAGATTAAGGACAGAAGGTAACATCGGGTCTGAGATTAAGGACAGAAGGTAACATCGGGTCTGAGATTAAGGACAGAAGGTGGCATCGGGTCTGAGATTAAGAACAGAAGGTAACATCGGGTCTGAGATTAAGAACAGAAGGTAACATCGGGTCTGAGATTAAGGACAGAAGGTAACATCGGGTCTGAGATTAAGGACAGAAGGTAACATCGGGTCTGAGATTAAGGACAGAAGGTAACATCGGGTCTGAGATTAAGGACAGAAGGTAACATCGGGTCTGAGATTAAGGACAGAAGGTAACATCAGGTCTGAGATTAAGAACAGAAGGTAACATCGGGTCTTAGATCAAGGACAGAAGGTAACATCGGGTCTGAGATTAAGAACAGAAGGTAACATCGGGTCTGAGATTAAGGACAGAAGGTAACATCGGGTCTGAGATTAAGGACAGAAGGTAACATCGGGTCTGAGATTAAGGACAGAAGGTAACATCAGGTCTGAGATTAAGGACAGAAGGTAACATCGGGTCTGAGATCAAGGACAGAAGGTAACATCGGGTCTGAGATTAAGGACAGAAGGTGACATCGGGTCTGAGATTAAGGACAGAAGGTAACATCGGGTCTGAGATTAAGGACAGAAGGTAACATCGGGTCTGAGATTAAGGACAGAAGGTGACATCGGGTCTGAGATTAAGGACAGAAGGTGACATCGGGTCTGAGATTAAGGACAGAAGGTAACATCGGGTCTGAGATTAAGGACAGAAGGTAACATCGGGTCTGAGATTAAGGACCGAAGGTAACATCGGGTCTGAGATTAAGGACAGAAGGTAACATCGGGTCTGAGATTAAGGACAGAAGGTAACATCGGGTCTGAGATTAAGGACCGAAGGTAACATCGGGTCTGAGATTAAGGACAGAAGGTGACATCGGGTCTGAGATTAAGGACCGAAGGTAACATCGGGTCTGAGATTAAGGACAGAAGGTAACATCGGGTCTGAGATTAAGGACAGAAGGTGACATCGGGTCTGAGATTAAGGACAGAAGGTGACATCGGGTCTGAGATTAAGGACAGAAGGTAACATCGGGTCTGAGATTAAGGACAGAAGGTAACATCGAGTCTGAGATTAAGGACAGAAGGTGACATCGGGTCTGAGATTAAGGACAGAAGGTGACATCGGGTCTGAGATTAAGGACAGAAGGTAACATCGGGTCTGAGATTAAGGACAGAAGGTAACATCGGGTCTGAGATTAAGGACCGAAGGTAACATCGGGTCTGAGATTAAGGACAGAAGGTAACATCGGGTCTGAGATTAAGGACAGAAGGTAACATCGGGTCTGAGATTAAGGACAGAAGGTAACATCGGGTCTGAGATTAAGGACAGAAGGTGACATCGGGTCTGAGATTAAGGACCGAAGGTAACATCGGGTCTGAGATTAAGGACAGAAGGTGACATCGGGTCTGAGATTAAGGACCGAAGGTAACATCGGGTCTGAGATTAAGGACAGAAGGTGACATCGGGTCTGAGATTAAGGACAGAAGGTGACATCGGGTCTGAGATTAAGGACAGAAGGTAACATCGGGTCAGTAACTCTGCTTTCCCTGGCTGAGTCCGAAATGGCATCCCATTGGCCAGGTCCCTTGGGGAATAGAGTGTAATTTGGGACACAACCTCTGATTTGAAATGCCTGCCTGTCCCATGCAGCAGCCAGTCACTGTTGTTAAAATTAAACATGAAAAACACTGTTAGTTTGGTGCAATCTGTGCTGCAGGCCTTAGACTGAGGAAAATCAATACTTTAAAGGCCGTTTTTATATCAATATCAAATCATTTCTGGGTACAAAAATTAAAGATGCACTACGTAGAAATCATTTCCTGGTTGCTAAAAATTCAAATACTTCACCTAATTTCAGTTTATTTGACTAAACAAGCGAGTATAGTGTAGAGAATCATTGTGTTGTTGTAGTCTACTGTACATGCTCAGGCTAACCCACAGGCAGAAAGGCAGAGATCAGTCCTGATATGAACGCTGTTCGGTATAATCTAGTCAGGTCAGGGATGTGTGTATAGTACCGTAGAGAACAGTGACTGTGTTGAAGACTACACTGATCTCAGGTCAGTGATGTGTGTATAGTACCGTAGAGAACAGTGACTGTGTTGAAGTCTACACTGATCTCAGGTCAGGGATGTGTGTATAGTAACCGTAGAGAACAGTGACTGTGTTGAAGTCTACACTGATCTCAGGTCAGTGATGTGTGTATAGTACCGTAGAGAACAGTCACTGTGTTGAAGTCTACACTGATCTCAGGTCAGGGATGTGTGTATAGTACCGTAGAGAACAGTGACTGTGTTGGAAGTCTACACTGATCTCAGGTCAGTGATGTGTGTATAGTACCGTAGAGAACAGTGACTGTGTTGAAGACTACACTGATCTCAGGTCAGGGATGTGTGTATAGTACCGTAGAGAACAGTGACTGTGTTGAAGACTACACTGATCTCAGGTCAGGGATGTGTGTATAGTACCGTAGAGAACAGTGACTGTGTTGGAAGTCTACACTGATCTCAGGTCAGTGATGTGTGTATAGTACCGTAGAGAACAGTGACTGTGTTGGAAGTCTACACTGATCTCAGGTCAGGGATGTGTGTATAGTACCGTAGAGAACAGTGACTGTGTTGAAGACTACACTGATCTCCAGGTCAGGGATGTGTGTATAGTACCGTAGAGAACAGTGACTGTGTTGAGAGTCTACACTGATCTCAGGTCAGTGATGTGTGTATAGTACCGTAGAAGAACAGTGACTGTGTTGAAGTCTACACTGATCTCAGGTCAGGGATGTGTGTATAGTACCGTAGAGAACAGTGACTGTGTTGAAGTCTACACTGATCTCAGGTCAGGGATGTGTGTATAGTACCATAGAGAACAGTGACTGTGTTGAAGACTACACTGATCTCAGGTCAGTGATGTGTATATAGTACCGTAGAGAACAGTGACTGTGTTGAAGTCTACACTGATCTCAGGTCAGGGATGTGTGTATAGTACCGTAGAGAACAGTGACTGTGT
>NW_027010836.1:0-28180 GCF_036934945.1 Oncorhynchus masou masou | reverse complement strand
CGTATCCCAAGTTTCCTTCCTGGGTCACATTATCTCTACCTCAGCCATCCAAACAGACCTCGTAAAGGTTGAGGTGGTGGCCGACTGGCCACATCCCACCTCACTCAATCAGGTCCAGTGGTTCCTCGGGTTTGCCAATTTTAACAGGTTGTTTTATATGCAACTTTGGTGGAGTGGCCGCACCTCACAGTCCTAACCCGCAAGTCCCAGTCCCCATTTTTGCTGGACTCCCGCGGCTGACAGGGCATTCATCAAGTTCAAGCAACGTTTCACCTCTGGACCCATCCTCGTTCATCCTGATCCTACTCATCCCTTTGTATTAGAGGTGGATGCCTCGCACACTGGAGCAGGGGCGGTCCTTTCACAGCGGAACGATGCTCCTTTCTCTTCAAGCGGTTCTCGCCAGCGGAAGACAACCACAATGTAGGAAACCAGGGGCTATTGGCAGTTAGGTAGGCCCTTGAGGAGTGGAGATACTGGTTGGAGGGGGTACCTCATCCTTTAGTAATCTGGACGGACCTTAACCTCTCTTGGGTAGGGGGCAGTATTTTCACATCCGGATGAAAAGCGTGCCCAAAGTAAACTGCCAGAAACTCAAGCCCAGAAGCTAGGATGTGCATATAATTGGTAGATATGGAGAGAAAACTCTAAAGTTTCTAAAACTGTTAAAATAATGTATGTGAGTATAACAGAACTGATATGGCAGGCGAAAACCAGAGGACAAACCGTGCTCCCCAAAAATAATTTCAGCCTACCACTATTTTCAATGGCTGTCACTTTTATTATAAGGTGAAGTCCTCCCAGTTCCTAGGGCTTCCACTAGATGTCAACAGTCTTTAGTGAGAGTTTCAGGCTGGTTTTTGAAAAATGAGCCAGAAATTGTAGTTTTTCTAGGTGGCTCCCATTTTGGCTGTGGTGTTTCCAAGCGCGTGGAGGAAAGCGCCTTCTTTGGTATTTTCTCCGGTAAAGACAACGATTCTCCGTCTTACATTTTATTGTTTATTTATGTATTAGGGTACCTAAGATTTGATTATAAATGTTCTTTGACTTGTTTGGAAAAGTTTATTATTTAACATTTGTGATTCATTTTGTATGCATTTTGATGATGGGAAACTGGGTGGATTATTGACTGAAGCGGGCCAGCTAAACTGAGTTTTTTATGGATATAAAGAAGGACATTATCGAACAATAGGACCATTGTTGATGTAACTGTTGGGAGTGCCAACAGTTGGGAGTGCCAGCAGAAGAAGATCATCAAAGATAAGGCATTTTTATATCTCTATTTCTGACTTTCGTGTCGCACCTGCCTGGTTGAAATATGTTTTCATGGTTTTGTATGCGGGGCGCTGTCCTCAGATAATCGCATGGTGTGCTTTCACCCTAAAGCCTTTTGAAATCTGATACAGTGGCTGGATTAACAAGAAGTTAAGCCTTATTTTGATGTATTACACTTGTGATTTTATGAAAGTTAAATGTTTATAATTCTGTAGTTTGAATTTCGCACTCTGCAATTTCACCCGGATGTTGGCCAGGTGGGACGCTACAGTCCCACCTGCCAATAAGAAGATAAGAACTTGGTCTCCATTCAAGAAGCCAAGAGGTTGAACGCTCGCCAGGCTAAATGGGTTCTGTTTTTCAATTTCACACTAGCCTATTGCCCGGGATCCAAGAATCAGAAAGCAGACACTCTGTCCTGCCAACTCGATGTCTCTAATGAGGAGAGGGATTCCCGAGCCCATCATCCCCAGCTCCCGCATTGTGGCCCCTGTGATATGGAGTATTGAGACTACGGTCTGACAAGCCCAGGCCCGAGAACTTGACCCCAGTGGGGGACCCACTAACAGCCCGTTCCCGAGTAATATAATGGGGACAATCCTCTAAATGAGGATTAATTGGACACGGGAGTTCCTGAGGTGGAAATTCTGGTGGCCAAACATGATTGTGGATGTGAGATCCTTTTTTACTGCCTGTTCCACCTGTGCCCAAAGCAAGTCCTCACGACAGCAACCAGCTGGGTTGCTCCAACCTCTGCCCATCCACAGCCGGCCCTGGTCCCACCTGTCTGTAGACATTATCACAGGGTTACCTCCATTCCAAGGGCTTACCACTATCCTGATGGTCGTTCATTGATTCTCCAAGGCAGCCCATTTCAATGCCTTACCTCAGTGACAGAGACAGCTGATCTCAACAGTCCACACAGGCCAGCAACTGTTGCAAGTTCCTCTTCAGGGCGTTGTATTCTCACAACGCAATGGCGAACTCGTCCAGTGGACTGTTGCCGTTCAAGTGTCAGTTCGGGTTCGCCCTCATGCCATCAACTGAGGTGTTCACTCGACGATGTCGCAGCACCTGGATCAGAGCACGATCCTCCTTGCTCAGCCCAACACCAGGCAAACCGGCACCGAAGGCCTCTTCAGCTCCTCCAACCGGGTTAACGGGTGTCTGTCATGGTTCCACCTGTCACCAGAGGGTGGCAGAGACCGTCCTAGAGACATTAATGACACTCAGGTGTGTCCAATTTACTCATTATGATTTCCCTGCTAAAACAGGTGTGTTTTTCTTGTCCTATGCAGAAGCTTGAATTGTTTACTGTGTGTGTTTGTTTCCTGAATGAGTTTTCAGAACTTCATGTTTGTTGTTTTTTTTTCTGTGTACTGTGATCCTGCAGCTACCGTTTTTCAGTAAAGGATTATGTTTATCCTTCACCACTGATTCCTCATCTGGTCTCTTTGCACCTGGTTCCAACCTTTGCACCTGGTTCAATCCTCTCCTGGATAATTTGTCAGATTATTGGCTTTTCATGATTTTTTTTACTACAAAAAGGTAAGATGCGTTTTAAACTAAATTCTGGTGCCACTCTGCAAAACAAAAGGAACAGAAAGGAACAATATAAAACATTGATTTTGGGGGAGTTTGAACAGGTTCAGAACTTTATTTTGCTGGTTAGAATAGTGGAACGGAAAAAATTATAATTGTTCTGTTCAGAATGAAATAATTGGAAAAATCTGGTTCCAACTCCAGCCATTACCTAAGCATTGGTTAAGACATTTTATTGAAAGCATGACATTTACAGGTGAAAGAAAGTACCCATTAAGCATTCATTTTATATTATGTCTGCAGATAAGTGCACATGAAGAGGAAACAACCTTTCATTAAGATACACCCAAATACTACTGAGATACAGTGCCTCAAGTCAATAAGGTTCCATAGTGAATATGCAATTCACAGATTTAGATTGGGAGGGCAGAGATGGAAATGTAAGCGAGACACGCCACTCACAGATTTTTTTCAATTTCTTCTGGTTCAATGAAAGTCACTGAACTAAGTAGACCAGACACAGCTGCTATTGGATTGATGGGAGACACACCAAGTTAAGCAGACTGGAATAAATACAAAACTGCTTTGGTAAAAAGCCTGAGTGAAATATCTTAATTTATCCACCATCTAAGGGGAGGGCTTAGTTACAGTGCATGTATCCACTTGTGCAGGCCACTCACTATCTCCCAGCCCAGTGGGGGTACTATCCTGCTAGGTACAATGATCATCATATACTTCTTTGAAGCCTCATACCGGTATAACTGTGCACTCCACACTAAAGGTTTGGCAACGCTACCCCATTGTTTGTGGCTTCCCCAAAACGAGCATCTGAATAAAATACTGGGAAATCATACAATCTTCACAACCCCTTATTTTTAAAAGCTCCCTCGTAGCATTTCCCCCCATGTACTCCGATCAAATGATCCCCTGCTGTTTTATGGTGGCAATGCACAAAGGAAGATGACACAGCAGCGGTCTGGTTATCGACCGTGACAGGCGAAGTGGCACTGGGTGAATTATGTGTATGCAATCCGCTCGATTGCCTGTGTGTTACGTGAGTGAAGAGCTACCGTCATGCTCTTGCAATCTTCTAATGTTGAGAGTGTGGGTGCCTCCTGTAATCCAATGTATGTATGTGTGTGTGTGTGTGTGTATATGTATATGTATATATGTGTGTGTATATATATGTATGTGTATGTGTGTACATACATACATACATACATACATACATACATACATACATATGATTGCTCGATTGCCTGTGTGTTACGTGAGTGAAGAGCTACCGTCATGCTCTTGCAATCTTCTAATGTTGAGAGTGTGGGTGCCTCCTGTAATCCTGTGTGTGTATATATATATATTTATATCTGTGTATGTATATATATATATATATGTGTGTGTGTGTGTGTGTGTGTGTGTGTGTGTGTGTGTGTGTGTGTGTATATATATATACATACGTGTGTGTGTGTGTGTGTGTGTGTATGTATATATATATATATATATATGTGTGTGTGTGTATATATATACACGTGTGTATATATACATATATATGTATGTATATATATATACATATACATGCGTGTGTGTATATATATATATATATACACACACACATGTATATGTATATACATATATATATATATATATATATATATATATATATATATGTGTGTGTGTGTATATGTATGTATGTATATATATATATATATATATATATACACACACACACACACGCATGTATATATATACATACATACACATATATACATTCATATGTATGTATGTATATATGTGTACGTACATGTATATATATGTGTGAGAGAGAGAAGATTGGAACTCTGGTGCTTACCTTTATGTGTAGTGATGTCAATATTTGAACCTCAGATCAAGGCGTCTTCAACAGGAAGACTAGCTGTACAATCAACACAATGTCAAGTGTACTGCTCTTAGCGAGTCGCTCAGGTCAAGGCAGTGCTTTTCCAACATCCCTCTTATTAGTATAATGGTAAGAGCTTAGGTTGATTTGTTGTAGCTTCTGAACTTTCTCACTCATCATTATTCATGATCCATTCATGTCTTACTTAATAATAGCACTGGGCCCAGTTTCCCAAAAGCATCTTAAGGCTAAAAGTTCAACGTAGAACCTTTGTAGGAGCATCTTTCAATTTATTTTATGTCACCTTTATTTAACCAGGTGGGCTAGTTGAGAACAAGTTCTCATTTACAACTGCGACCTGGCCAAGATAAAGCAAAGAAGTTTGACACATACAACACAGAGTTACACATGGAATAAACAAACGAACAGTTAATAATACAATAGAAAGTCTATGTACAGTGTGTGCAAATGAGGTAAGATGATGTTGGTAAGGCAATAAACAAGCCATAGTGGAGAAGTATGACAATATAGCAATTTAACACTGGAATGGTAGATGTGCAGAAGATGAATGTGCAAGTAGAGATACTGGGCTGCAAATGAGCAAGATAAATAAATAAATAAATACAGCATTGGGGTGAGGTAGTGAGCTGCTCTGACAGCTGGTGCTTAAAGCTAGTGAGGGAGATGTGTCTCCAGCTTCAGTGATTTTTTTTTTTTTTAAGTTTGTTCCAGTCATTGGCAGCAGACAATTGGAAGGAAAGGCGGACGAAGGAGGAATTGGCTTTGGGGTGAGATATACCTGCTAGAGTGCGTGCTACGGGTGGGTGCTGCTATGGCCAGAAGTATACAGAATGGTGTCGTCTGCATAGAGGTGGATCAGAGAATCACCAGCAGCAAGAGCGACCTCATTGATGTATATAGAGAAAAGAGTCGGCCCTAGAATTGAACCCTGTGGCACACCCATATGGACTGCCAGAGGTCCGGACAACAGGCCCTCCGATTTGACACACTGATCTCTATCAGAAAAGTAGTTGGTGAACCAGGCGCGAGGCAATCATTTGAGAAACCAGGGCTGTTGCATCTGCCAATAAGAATGTGGTGATTGACAGAGTCGAAAGCCTTGGCAAGGTCGATGAATACGGCTGCACAGTAGTGTCTCTTATCGATGGCGGTTATGATAGGACCTTGAGCGTGGCTGAGGTGCACCCATGACCAGCTCTGAAACCAGATTGCATAGCGGAAAAGGTACGGTGGGATTCGAATTGGTCGTTAATCTGTTTGTTAACTTGGCTTTCGAAGACCTTAGAAAGACATGTTCGGAAAGATATTGGTCTGTGGCAGTTTGGGTCTGGAGTGTCTCCCCCTTTGAAGAGGGGGATGACCATGGCTGCTTTCCAATCGTTTTGAATCTCAGACGATACGAAAGAGAGGTTAATAGGGGTCGCAAAACAATTTCGGCAGATAGTTTTAGAAAGAGGGTCCAGATTGTCTAGCACAGCTGATTTGTAAGGGTCCAGAATTTGCAGCTCTTTCAGAACATCAGCTATCTGGATTTTGGTAAAGTATAAATGGGGCAGGCTTGAGCGAGTTGCTGTGGGGGGTGCAGAGCTGTTGACTGGGGTAGGGGTAGCCAGGTGGAAAGCATGGCCAGCCATTGAAATATGCTTATTGAAATTCTCAATTATAGTGGATTTATCGGTGGTGACAGTGTTTCCTAGCCTTAGTGCTGTGGGAAGTTGGGAGGAGGTGCTCTTATTCTCCATGTACTTTACAGAGTCCCAGAACTTTTTCGAGTTTGTGCTACAGGATGCAAATTTCTGCTTGACAAAGCTAGGCTTAGCTTTCCTAACTGCCAGTGTATATTGGTTCCTAACTTCCCTGAAAAGTTGCATATCACGAGGGCTATTCGATGCTAATGTGGAATGGCACAGGATGTTTTTGTGCTGGTCAAGGGCAGTCAGGTCTGGAGAGAATCTCTGAATCTCAAAGCTGTTTCTCAAAACCAATGTTTGTAAAGTTGCATTTAAAAACACTTTATTTACTGACTGCCCTTCTTTTTACAGAGAAGATCTCCGCTAAACATCGAATCAAGATGTTCTGTCCCTCTGATACCACTGATAACTGTAGAACAAAGTCAACTACAAATACAAAGTTGCCAATGTCTTTATAATTGTTACAAATAAGCAAAGTGTAAATGAAAACCCAAGATGACTGCATTAAAAGATAAATACAGAAGTCTACATACACTGACCTTCTTTCGATCCTTTCATTAGTGGCACATGCGCCAACGACTTAAAAACATTCTTTCTGCATGGTGTTTAGGGAAACGCATGTTCCATCTTCAGCTGTTGTTGGAACATTGCGTTACTAAAACCCTTGTAAGCCTGAGTTCGGAGAGGTATAACCAGTGTAGTGGAGGAGTCATATTGCTTCCACCATACAATTCTGCAAACATTGATGGTTGGGACCAAAGGGGAGCATATCACTCTCTTTCAGTCTCTGTGTGTTTCTCTATTGGGAGTAACCTGTTATCACAGGTCCCTCCCAGAGACAATGAGAGGACTCGAAGAATCAAGGAATTGCAATTAAGATTCTCCCCATGTCTCTGTCTCTCTCTCCCATCTCTCCTCTCTAGTACTCTAGTGTCTGTCTCAATGGCATGTCTGTTGCATACCTGCAGAGGGAGCCGTGGTACTTTTCAATTGTTGCCATTGCTTTTGAAATGGGGGTTTTCTCCAATGAGAAAGGACTGGTTTTCCATTCGATGAACCCCTGGCTCTCTGACGTTGATGGAACAATGATGGTGCAATGGCACTAGTGGTCGAATATACCATTATAGTTGATGAATGTATCGTATGACACTGTGTAGGGCTAAATTAAAAGTATATTTATCAAATATACACTACATGACCAAAACATTTTTAAAGAATTTGGACACCTGCTCATCGAATATGTAGTTGGTTCCCCCTTGCTGATATAACAGCCTCCACTTTCTGGGAAGGCTTTGCACTAGATGTTGGAACATTGTTGTAGGGACTTGCTTCCATTCAGTCACAACAGCATTTGTGAGGTCGGGCACCGATGTTTTGAGATTAGACCTGGCTCGAGGTCGGCGTTCCAATTCATCCAAAAGATGTTTGATGGGGTTGAGGTTGGGGCTCTTTGCAGGCCAGTCAAGTTCTTCCACGCCAATCTCGACAAACCATTTCTTTATGGACCTCACTTTGTGCACAGGGGGCATTGTCATGCTGAAACAGGAAGGTCCTTCCCCTAACTGTTGCTACAAAGTTGGAAGCACATAATCATCTAGAATGTCATTGTATGCTGCAGTGTTACGATTTCCCTCTACTGGAACTAATGTGTCTAGTTCAAACCATAAAAAGCAACCCCAGACCTAGTCCACCGAACTTTACAATTGACTGGGGCAGCACGAGCAAGGCAGATATTTGACAAACTGACTTGTTGGAAAGGTGGTATCCTATGACGGTGCCAAGTTGAAAGTCTCTGAGCTCTTTAGTAAGGCTATTCTACTGCCAATGTTTGTCTACGAAGATTGCATAGCTGTGTGGTCAATTTAATATACCTGTCTTCAAAGGGTGTAGCTGAAATAGCTGAATCCACCAATTTGAAGGGGTGTCCACATACTTTTGTATATAGTATAGCTTGGAATGGGTGGAAAATACAGATGTCACTGGGTTGTGATTAAACATTGATAACTTTTACATATAAAATGCCAAAGGAGACCCCGCAGTTTTTAGATAGGTAGAAACGGTGCCTTCAGAAAGTATTCATACCGCTTGACTTATTCTACATTTTGCTGAGTAACAGCCTGAATTCAAAATTGATTAAATATATTTTTATTACCCATCTACACACAATACACTATAATTAAGGTGAAAAATGTTTTTTAAATGTTTGCATATCTATTGAAAATGAAACAGAAATATTGAATTTACGTACCGTAAGTATTCATACGCCTAAATCTATACAGTTGTAATCACCTTTGGCAGTGACTACAGCTGTGAATCTTTCTGGGTAAGTCGCTAAGAGTTTTTAACCTCTTGAAACTCCCCATCCGGGATCGTGACTAAAGCCTCAGGCTCATTAGCATAACGCAACGTTAACGATTTCTGAAAATCGCAAATAAAATGCGTCTGCTCTCAAGCTTAGCCTTTTCTTAACAACACTGTCATCTCAGATTTTCAAAATATGCTTTTGAACCATAGAAATTGACTAATTTAAAAAGCTAGCATAGCATTTTGAGTAGCAATTAGCACGCAACATTTTCACAAAAACCAGATCATTTACCTTTGAAGAGCTTCTGATGTTTTCAATGAGGAGACTCTCGGTTACATACCAAATGCGCAGTTTTTCCTGAAAGCGTCTGTGTGTAGGAGAAATCGTTCCGTTTTCTACATTGCATCTGGCTACCGAAACGAACCGAAAATTCAGTCACCTACAACGTCAAACTTTTTCCGAATGAACTACATAATATCGACCGAAACATGGCAAACGTTGTTTGTAATCAATCCTCAAGGTGTTTTTTCACATATCTCTTCATTGATATATCGTTCGTGGAAGCTTGCTTTACTCCTCTCGCATTCACAGCCATATAAGGAGACAATGGAAAACAGAGCCTCAAAAATCCTGCTCATTTCCTGGATGCCGTCTCATCTTGGTTTTGCCTGAAGCTCATGTTCTAGGGCACGCACAGAAAATATCTTGGTAGTTCTGGACACGTCAGAGTGTTTTCTTTCGAAAGCTATCAATTATATGCATAGTCGAGCATCTTTTTGTGACAAAATATCTTGTTTAAAACGGGAACGTTTTTCATCCAAAAATGAAATGGCGCCCCCATAGCATCAAGAGCATTACCTGGGTTACCTGGATTGTACAGTAAAAAACAAATTTTCAAGCTCACTCAAGTAGTTTGCTGGTCATTTCTACACAGCAATTTTCAGGTCTTGCCTTAGATTTTCAAGCCGATTTAAGTCAAAACTGTAACTAGGCCACTCAGGATCATGCAACGTCATCTTGGTAAGCAACTCCAGTGTATTTGGCCATGTGTTTTAGGTTATTGTCCCTCTGAACGGTGAATGTGTCTCCCAGTGTCTGTTGGAAAGCAGACTGAACCAGGTTTTCCTCTAGGATTTGGCCTGTGCTTAGCTCTATTCCATTTATTTTTATTCTACAAAACTCCATAGTCTTTGCCGATGACAAGCATACCCATTTGAGTTTGAGGTAGTCAGCTCATACAAGTACTTGGGAGTATGGCAAGATGGTGCACTGTCCTTCTCTCAGCACATATCAAAGCTGCAGGCTAAAGTTAAATCTACACGTTTCCTCTATCGTAATCACTCCTCTTTCACCCCAGCTGCCAAACTAACCCTGATTCAGATGACCATCCTACCCATGCTAGATAACAGAGACGTCATTTACAGATCGGAAGGTAAGGGTGCCCTTGAGCGGCTAGATGAGGGAAGCCCTACAATATTATGTTTTTCTAAGTAGTGAGAACTTGGAAGCAGGCAATGTTTAGACATGATGTACTTTTCTTAAATGTAGTTTGTAATTGCCTTAAACAGCAGACAACAAGAAAAGTTTGTTTGAAAATTGCTGTGAGCCAATGGGGTAACCCAGGAAACCAAAGGTTGTTTTCCACAAAGGCGGAAGGGGACGCAACGTTCTGTCTAATACTGACTGGGACTATTGAATGAACTGCTACTATTGTTACACAAATATATGGTAAAATAATAGCCGGTAACACTACTTTTGTGTAATTACACTGCAACAAGTCTTGTAGTTAAGTGCAATAACTCATAGTTACAACCAGTTAAATGTTGTTATTACGGTGTAAGTGCAGTCTCTAATTACAGAGGTGTAACAACAAATGTTTGTCATAAATGGGCAAGTTTACACTAAATGAACCAATTTAACGTTTAGTTTCTTCTAAGATGCATCTGATTTAGTAATAACTGTCCCAAGGTTGTAATGTCTTGTGTACAGTTGGACTGGGTGTTTGAGATTAAAGATTGGAGCTGCAAGAGGCTCTAATTACCGATACGTGAATGTGCACTCTTCAAAATTTCCACTTAATGCTGTTACTAGCACTTGGTCCCAAAAAGTGTACCATCTGGGTTAATTTGGTTGAGTTTACAAAAACAGATCAGATATAGATCAACCCAGGACCCTGTCCCGCCTACCCTGAATAACAGGATGCCACTGGGTCAACCTCACTGATTGGGGTCGACCATACAGTTGTCATCCCAGATTATAATAAAAAAATAACTTGGAGTGAATGTGTACATTATCCATTATGACAACCTGAAGTACAACACAGGGTACATGTACAATCTGCACAAGTAAAATCGTATTACTGGGTGTTACACAGGATTTAGCTAGCTAAAACAAAGTGTATCTTGAGGGGTACCTACTTGCAGGTACCCTACGTGCCAGGGCTTGCAAACTATTACAGACTACAAAAAGGAAGCACAGCCGCAAGCTTCCCAGTGACACGAGCCTACCAGACTAGCTAAATTACTTCAGGATGATATCTATGAGGGTGCCCGTGTTTACGGATTTGGGGTTGTACCTGGTAGGTTCATTGATCATTTGTGTGAAAATGAGGGCATCAAGTTTAGATTGTAGGACGGCCGGGGTGTTAAACATGTCACAGTTTAGGTCACCTAACAGTATGAGCTCTGAACATAGATGGGGGCAATGAATTCACATATGGTGTCCAGGGCACAGCTGGGGGCTGAAAGTGGTCTATAACAAGCGGCAACGGTGAGAGACTTGTTTCTGGAAAGGTGCTTTGAGACCTGGTTGTTATATTAGCTACTAGTATGTGTCCCCTCCACTGAGCTACAGGGTCCCCTCTCGCGAACTCCTTGCACACACTGGCTGTTTTTGCCAGCTACACTGAAAAAAAATATAACCGCAACATGCAACAATTTCAAAGACTTTACTGGGTTAGTTCATAAGGAAAGGTGAATTTGAATATGGTTGAATAGAAACAGACCAGTTATGCCCTCTGTAATTCAATCAAAAGGGCAAATATCAGTCCAGAGACGAATTGAAGTCACAACTCAAAGGCTCAGACACAAGACAAATGTGGCAGGGACTTCAGACAATCATTGATTACAAAGGGAAAACCAGCCACGTTGCATACACCAACGTCTTGCTCCTGGACAAGCTAAACACCTTCACCTGCTTTGAGGATAATACTCAGTCCCGAGGACTGTGAGCTCCCATTCTCCATGGCCAACGTGATGTGGCAAACCTCTTCAAGGTTAGGATCGTTTTTCACAAATTAAGTGGTAAACTGTCACCAAATCACCTAAGAATGAGAGTTTATTCGAACAGGACAGTACCTGTGTGTTTGTTTCTCCGTCCTGGTCCACCCAGGCCGTAGGCGAGGTCAAGGATAGCAGGGTTCGGTACACGAATCGGGTTCTCGGTAGGTCCAGGTCCAAACGCCAACAGGTAAGTCCAAAACAGTCCAGCTCATACACGGTAAATCCAGCCAATCTCTATTGTCTCTTTCTCTATTGTTCATAGATCCTTCCAGCACTCTCTCTCCCTCTTCCTGGTTTTTCTTGACCCTTTATCTGTGGGTCGGCTTCACCTTCTGAGGGTTCCCCTTGCTTCTGGGACTTGCAGTTTTGGAGGTCGGCCATTTTGTGATCTGTAGTTCCGACAAGGGTGGCCATTGTAGTGATCGGGCAGAGCCCGTTTATTAGTTCTGCTCTCACATATCTGCCATTTATCACTCGACCCCCTTCTTTGCCACACATCTCTCCCCCTAGATCCGACCCCCTAGGTCGGGCTCCCACAGCAAAATATGCGTGCATGTGGGATAACCCATCCACGTTTCCCATTTCCTTCCCTGCTCTGTGTTTCAAATCAAAATGAAACGGTTGGAGACTCAAAAAACACCGCATCACCCGAGCGTTCTTCTCTTTAGCCCTATGCATCCAGGTGAGTGGGGCATGGTCACTGATGAGGGTGAAGTGGCGCCCCAGCAGGTAGTATTTCAGGCTTTCTAGAGCCCACTTTACTGCCAGCACCTCTTTCTCAATGACTGAGTAGTTGGTTTCCCGTGGTTCCAGCTTCCTGCTTAAAAACAGGATGGGGTGTTCCACCCTTTCTACCTCTTGGGATAGCACTACTCCCAAGCCGACCTCTGAGGCATCTGTCTGAACCACAAACTCTCTCTCAAAGTCTGGTACCACCAGCACTGGATTACAGCAATGGTAGGCCAACAAACGAGGAGACAGCCTAAAGGGAGGAGGTGAGGGCCCTGGTGGAGTGGTTTCAGGAAAATTTAAGATTATATAATACCTCAGACAACCGAGCCACGGCCTGTTCACCCAGCTGTCATCCAGAAGGCGAGGTCAGTACAGGTGCATCAAAGCTGGGATCGATAGTAGCTGTTTTTCAGTCCATCTCATGGCCATCAGACTGTTAAATAGACATTATTAGCCAGCCCTCCACCCAGTACCTTGCCCTGAACTTAGTCAAAGGCATTAGCAGTCTCAACCCGGCACCCCTATGTACATAGACATGGAACACTGGTCACTTTAATGTTAACAGTTTTACTTTTAGATTTGTGTGTATTGTTAGATATTACTGCACTGTTGTAGCTAGGAACACAAGCATTTCGCTACACCCGCAATACATTACTAAATATCTGTGTGCGACTAATACAATTTGATTTGAATTGAACGTTTGTTCAACTTATTATTTTGAGAATATTTGCGCACAAAGCCACAAGGACACACTTTCATTCTAGTTTTAGGACCTCATATTGAAGCTTATAGAGACCCCGAATGATATATAGAATAATCTTAAAAGTATCTACTTTGGTTAAGATACAAGCATAAAGAAACCTCTAACACAATCATTTATTTGACTCATTTTAACCTAACTTGCTTACCACTTTTTCCATGTGTTTTTTTTTCCTTCACAGGTTCCATGAAATTATTACCTTTTCCTAAATGCTTCATTTATAGTGCCTTGCAAAAGTATTCATCCCCCTTGGCATTTTTCCTATTTTGTTGCAATACAACCTTTAATTTAAATGGATTTTTATTTGGATTTCATGTAAAGGACATACACAAAATAGTCCAAATTGGTGAAGTGAAAAGAAAAAAATAACTTGTTTAATTAAGAAAATAAATTATTTATAACTGAAAAGTGGTGCTGTCACGCCCTGAGCATAGAGAGCCTTTTTATTCTGTATTTTGGTTAGGTCATGGTGTGACAAGGGGGTGTTCCTATCTAGGTGTTTTATTTCTATGTTGGCCTGTTATGGTTCCCAATCAGAGGCAGCTGTTTATCGTTGTCTCTGATTGGGGATCATATTTAGGCAGCCATTTCCCCACTGTGTTTTGTGGGATCTTGTTTTGAGTTAGTGCTTGTTGCACCTCTTATGTTACGGTTTGTTGTTTGTTTCCTTTTAGTTTTTTTGTAAGTTCCACAAAAATAAAGATGTGGACCTCAGAGCACGCTGCACCTTGATCCGTCTCTCCACACAGTCGTGACTGGTTTGTGCATATTCATTCCCTTTGCTATGAAGCCCCTAAATAAGATCTTGTGCAACTACCTTCAGAAGTCACATAATTAGCTAAATTAAGTCCACCTGTGTGCAATTTAGTTTCACATGATCTCAGTATATATACACCTGTTCTGAAAGGCCCCAGAGTCTGCAAAACCACCAAGCAAGCAACACCATGAAGACCAAGGAGCTCTCCAAAGAGGTCAGGGACAAAGTTGTGGAGAAGTACAGATCAGGGTTGGATTATAATTTTTTTTGCTTTGAACATCCTACGGGGCACCATTAAATCCATTATTAAAACATGGAAGAATATGGCACCACAACAAACCTGCCAAGAGAGGGTCGCCCACCAAAACTCACAGACCAGGTAAGGAGGACATTAATCAGAAATACGACAAAGAGACCAAAGACAACCCTGATAACCCAACGGAGATCTATCCATAGGACCACTTTAAGCCGTACACTCCACAGAGCTGGGCTTTACAGAAAAGTGGCCAGAAATAAGCCATTGCTTAGAGAAAAAAATAAGCAAACACATTTGGTGTTGGCCAAAAGGCATGTGGGAGACTCCCCAAACATATGGAAGAAGGTACACAGATGAGACTAAAATTGAGCTTTTTGGACATCAAGGAAAACGCTATGTCTGGCATACATTTCAACCCCTCCTCATCACCCGAGAGTACCATCCCCACAGTGAAGCATGGTGGTGGCAGCATCATGCTGTGGAGATGGTTTTCATCGGCAGGGAATGGGAAACTGGTCCGAATTGAAGGAATGATGGATGGCGCTAAATACAGGGAAATTCTTGATGGAAACCTGTTTAATAAATGTTGGCCTTAATGTAGGACTGACAGATAAGTCCCTTACTTTCTTCCCCTTCCACTTGCCTCTTTCATTTCTGTGTTAATGCTGCAATCATTTCGTTGTAATTTTGGATAGAGCATACATTTCCATATTTTTCTTAGCTGCATATGCGACAACTCCACCAGTCGTATTTATGATATTATTATCAAAGATTTGACCTTTTACCTTTTATTTTGTATATTTGACGTTTACCATTATACAGTATTTGTTCTGTATTTTCTGGTGGATTATCCTGAAATTACAACCAGTTTTCTATAGTTTATTTTTAAAATAGTGGTATTCTGGAGATTATTTCATTTTCAAATAACCAAAAGTGAGAGGATGTAATCTGAATAACGGGAAAAATAAAAATTTTAGAACATGGGGTGATCCATTCTTACTAATCTGCTGGAAAACCAGTTTCGATTTAAGTACAACTTTTTTATGACTGAAGCTTTTAGTGAGTGGTTCAATGTTTACATTTTAAAAAATAATTTCAGCCCTCCAAATTCATTATTCATTCATTATAACATTAAGACCATTTAATTTTGTCTGGCTTGCCATTCCAAGAAAAGTGTAATATTAGGGTGCGTTAATCGGGGTTATTTTTCCACAAATAGATAGGTATTGTCCTTTCCATGGTGAGATTGTTTATTTCTGGATTTTAATACAGTATGACCATTTTATTGTTCAGCTACACAGTAATGTAAAAGTTATATTTATTTATACCCAATGCATAGTTTGGTATTAATGCAGAGAGGTTACAGAAATCATCTAGATAATTTTTGAGGCTGTGCAGCAGCGGTGTGTTTTCAAGGAAGCCAAGGAAGCCAGGTTTCCCCAAAACATTGACCAAGAAAAACAATTAATCTTTCGTCTCTGTGTTTGCTCATTTTCCTTCCATTCGCAAGAGGCTGAAAGTATCTCACAGGAGAAAGCATCCGAGCAAGTGAAACAGCGTCCCTCTGTCTCTATACGTGTAGGCTGTCTGGCCCAAACGAGTGTGACATTGTTGCAGCCCGTAGCATTAAAGGCAAAGGAAGCCAGCGAGCACCTTGTCTCGCTTGACAAGAAAGTGGTACATAAAAAAAATCAGCATTGAGAGAAACTGAGCGAGCTCAACTGTTAACCTCTTACACTTATGGTGGCGCTATTTCATTTTTGGAAGAAAAACGTTCCCGTTTTAAACAAGATATTTTGTCACAAAAAGATGCTCGACTATGCATATAATTGCTACTGTTCGAAAGAAAACACTCTGACGTGTCCAGAAATACAAATATCTTCTCTGTGCGTGCCCTTTAACGTGAGCTTCAGGCAAAACCAAGATGACTTGGCATCCAGGAAATGACAAGGATTTTTGAGGCTCTGTCTTTCATGATCTCCTTATATGGCTGTGAACGCAAGAGGAATGAGTCTGCCCTTTCTGTCGTTTCCCCAAGGTGTCTGCAGCATTGTGACGTATTTGTAGGCAGATCGTTGGAAGATTGACCATAAGAGACCACATTTACCACGTGTCCGCCCGGTGTCCTGCGCCGAAATTGGTGCGCAAAAGTCACCTGCCAGTATTTTTCCATGGGGCACAGAGAGAGAAGCAAGCTTCCACGAACTGCATGTCAATGAAGAGATATGTGAAAAAACACCTTGAGGATTGATTCCAAACAACGTTTGCCATGTTTCGGTCGATATTATGTAGTTAATCCGGAAAAAGTTTCACGTTGTAGGTGACTGCATTTTCGGTTTGTTTCGGTAGCCAGGCGCCATGTAGAAAACGGAACGATTTCTCCTACACACAGACGCTTTCAGGAAACACTGCGCATTTGGTATGTGGCTGGGAGTCTCCTCATTGAAAACATCAGAAGCTCTTCAAAGGTAAATGATTTTATTTATTTGGTTATCTGGCTTTTGTGAAAATGTTGCGTGCTACATGCTACACAAAATGCTATGCTAGCTTTGCATACTCTTACACAAATTAGTCAATTTCTATGGTTCAAAAGCATATTTTGAAAATCTGAGATGACAGTGTTGTTAAGAAAAGGCTAAGCTTGAGAGCAAATGCATTATTTTAATTTTATTTGCGATTTTCAGAAATCGTTAACGTTGCGTTATGCTAATGAGCCTGAGGCTTAGTCACAATCCCGGATCCGGGATGGGGAGTTTCAAGAGGTTAAACCAGGTGGTCACCGCATGTGTGGGAGGTGGAACTAAAGGGTTAACTAAGGCGTGTTGAGCAGGGCTAGAGGCTCTCCTGTGAAATAAGGCAATAATCACTAACCAAAACAGCAATGGACAAGGCATTTTGACATTAGGGAGAGGCATGCATAGCCAAGTGATCATAGGGGTCCAGTGAGTAGCTCCGCGGGCTGGAGACACAGTGATTCAGACAGCTATCGGGCCGGGGCTAGCAAGTTAGCAGAAGGGCCTTAAAGGGAAATTGCGACTGAAGAAGTCTGTTGTTGAAGTGCCCTCGTGCTGTTACGTCGGCAGACCAATAGTGATGGATCAGCAGGGCTCCGTGTGGTAAAAGGGTCCAGGCCAATTGGCCAATGATTTGTCCAATGGGCCTCTTCAGCTAACATGCTCTAGACAGCTAGGAGGCCGCGGCTAGCAGATGGGCATTCAAGGGACGTTGCGACGGAGGAGCCAGTTGAAAAAAAACTCAGTTTGATTACGTGGGTAGTCCAGTCGTGATGGATCAGCGGGGCTCCGTGTCGGCAGTAAAAGGGGTCCAGGCCAATTGGTAAAATAGGTATTGTAGCCCAAGGAGTGGCTGATCGAAGTCTTCGGCTAGCCGTGAGATGGGCCTAGCATAAGCTATCTCCAGGCAAATTGGTTCTTGCTTCAGGACAGAGACGTTAGACAGGAGTGGCCACTCGGATAGCAGATAGCTAGCAGCGATGATCCAGGTGAAAAAGTTCAGAGCTTGTGGAAGGAATCCGGAAATATGGAGAAAAATAAGTCAGATTTGCTTTGGTTTGAATTGCGCTGTGCTGGCAAGAGTTGTCCGGGCTAAAGGTTAGCTGATGACCGCTAGCTGACTACTAGCTAGTAGCTAGTTAGATGGCTAGCTTCTGTTGGGGGTTCCGGTTAAAAAGTAAAGGAAATAACAGATCCATACCACATTGAGTGAGGCGTATTGCAGGAGAGTATTTTGAGGTTAAGAAAAATAAAAAAAAATATATGCGAAGAGAAAAGATATACAAACATGTATACACGGGATACGACAAGACGAAGACAAAGACGTCTGACGGCTACTTCATCTTGGAAACGACCACTAGTATTAACTACTGACGATGACAAATACTTTAACTTAGTAAGCTCACTCCTATAGAATTCTATGGTCATTCCCACTAAGGCCAACTTTTAATGGTTGGTATCCCAGGATTATATGTGCTGTGTGTGCAATAGCCTGGAGACGACATTACACCAAGAAACACTTACATTGATGAAAGCCCCAACCTAAAGAAATTAAGTGGTTTTCTTCTTTCTTGTTCCTCAGTACACAGTACACACAACAAATAGCATACATAACACATCCATAAAGACTCTAAATCGCATGTGTAACGGCGTTCTTCTTTTGTTGAAAGAGAGTCGGACCGAAATGCAGCGTGTAAGTTACTCATGTTTAATAGTGAAGACAAACAAACGAACTATACATGAAATAACTAATAATACAAAAACAACAAACAGAACGTGAAACCTATTACAGCCTGACTGGTGAAACTAACACAGAGACAGGAACAATCACCCACGAAATACAAAGCGAAACCAGGCTACCTAAATACGGTTCCCAATCAGCGACAACGAGAATCACCTGACTCTGATTGAGAACCGCCTCAGGCAGCCAACCTATTTAACACACACACACCCCTAATCAGCTACAATCCCAAACACTACAAACCCCAATACGAAAATACAATACAATAAACCCATGTCACACCCTGGTCTAACCAAATATATAACGAAAACACAAAATACAATGACCAAGGCGTGACAGCATGACGCTGTACTTACTATAAAGTAAGATACCCTTGGTCATTAAAATACTGTACATAAAGGCGTAATGGTGTAAAAACACACGTATTAACACTTAGGGAATTATCACAGTTAAAACAAAAATATTAAAGACATGTTTAAACCATACATGTCCTTTTATTTGTGCATTTTTCAAACAATACAAATATGTGTAACTTTCAAAATGTTCAGCAATGCAATTACATTGACCATTACACAGGCCAGTGAATAATGTAGAATCTAAGGGGATTTTTAGTTAGCTGAGCCTGCTAGCTAGCAATAGCTGTGAAGTCACCAAAATTATTTGAATAATGACCGAGGTAGTCACAGTATGTAATTATTACACACCTGGTTTCCATTCCATTAATTATGTTCCTTATTTAACCCTCTGATTTCCTTCTCTGTTTTGTGCGTTATTGTTTGTCATGTGGGTGCTCGTTGTTCGTGCTTTGGTTTATTGTATAAGATCCTTGTTGGAATCTTATCATTTATTGAGTAAATCTTGGATTATTACTCAGAACTGTGTCTTGTGCCTGACTCTGCATTTATTCATTTTTACCTACGTCCCCACAAAACTTTAACAATTATTCATAATTTTTCATATTTAAGTGACATTTGCACTAAAATGTGGGTTTTGAAACATGTTTTCCTAGGTCATATAAATTCCCCAATACAAATCAGATATTGGTTTATAGAGAAAAAATATTCTGGGTACCACAGTAAATGTATTGTAGGGAGTACTCAGTAGGGTCTGTAGAATGTATACACTATATATACAAAAGTATGTGGACACCCCTTCAAAGTAGTGGATTTGGGTATTTCAGCCGCACTCTTTGCTGACAGGTGTATAAAATTAAGCACACCGCTATGCAATCTCCATAGACAAACATTGGCAATAGAATAACCAATCTGAGGAACTCAGTAACTTTCAACGTGGCACCGTCATAGGATGCCACCTTTCCAACAGGTCAGTTTGTCAATTTCTGCCACGCTAGAGCTGTCCCGGTCAACGGTAAGTGCTGTTATTGTGAAGTGGAAACGTCTAGGAGCAACAAAGGCTCAGCCGCAAAGTAGTAGCTCACAAGCTCACAGAATGGAACCGCTGAGTGCTGAAGAACATAGGGCGTAAAACTTATCTGTCCTTGGTTGCAACACTCACTACCGAGTTCTAAACTGCCTCTGGATGATTTGTCACCACAAGAGCTGTTAGTCGGGAGCTTCTTGCTCAATTCCAAGCATTGGCTGAAGTGGTGTAAAGCACGCCGCCATTGGACTTTGGAACAGTGGAAATGCACTCTCTGGAGTGATGAATCATGCAACACCATCTGGCAGTCCGACGAATCTGGGTTTGATAGATGCCAGGAGAACGCTACCTGCCCCAATGCATAGTGACTGTAAACTGTAAAGTTTGGGAGAAGAGGAAGAATAGTCTGGGGCTGTTTTTCACAGTTCAGGCTATGCCCCTTTGTTCCAGTGAAGGGAAACCGTAACTCTAGAGCTTACAATGACATTCTAAAAAAATTGTGTTTAACTTTTTTATTTTATTTTATTTCACCTTTATTTAACTTCTTATGGCTGCAGGGGCAGTATTGAGTAGCTTGGATGAAAGGTGCCCATATCAAACTGCCTGCTCCTCAGTCATAGTTGCTAATATTTGCATATTATTAGTAGTATTGGATAGAAAACACTCTGAAGTTTCTAAAACTGTTTGAATAATGTCTGTGAGCAGAACAGAACTCATATTGGCAGGCAAAATCCTGAGTTGAAATCAAAACAGGAAGTCAGAAATCTGAGCTTGTATGTATTCACCAGAGTCCCCAATGAAATCCCCTTGAGATATGAATGATGTTGCACTGCCTAGGGGTTCCACTCGATGTCAACCATCAATATGAATTATAATGAGGCTTCTATGTTGTTGTGGGAGTGAATGAGAGCAGAATATATCAGATGTCCATCAAGCAGCCATTTGTGATCTTGCTTTTTCCTCATGGTCGTCACTTGCGTTACATTGCTCACGTAGACAAGAAGGAATACTCCGGTTGGATTGGATTGAATCTATATGTTAACAACCTAATGATTGATTCTGTACTTAGTTTGAAATGTTTCTTTGACCGGTAATATCACTTTTTGAAGTATTTGTCCAATATAATGCTGACCAGAATTAGCGTTTGGATATGTATACCAAACGCTCTAACAAAATAAGGTATTTGGACATAAATAACGGACATTTTCGAACAAAACAAACATTTATTGTGGACCTGCGATTCCTGGAGTGCTTTCTGATGTAGATTATCAAAGGTAAGGGAATATTTATCATGTAATTTCTTGTCTATGTTGATGCCATCTTTGCAGCTGTGGTATTTTCACTTTTGAGCGCCATCTCAGATTATTGCAAGCGTTTTTTTTCCATAAAGTTTTTTTGAAATCTGACACAGCGGTTGCATTAAGGAGAGGTATATCTATAATTCCATGTGTATAACTTGTATTATCATCTACATTTATGATGAGTATTTCTGTTGAATGATGTGGCAATACAAAATCACTTGATGTTTTTGGAACTAGTGAATCTCACGCGCCAATGTAAACTCAGATTTTTTAAATATGAACTTAGTCAAACAACATGCATGTATTGTGTAACATGAAGTCCTATGAGTGTCATCTGATGAAGATACTTCAATTTTAGTGATGAATTTTATCTTTATTTCTGGTTTTTGTGAATGCTATATTTTGCTGGAAAATGGCTGTGCTTATTGTGGTTTGGTGGAGACCTAACATATAATCGTTTGTAGTGCTTTCGCTGAAAAGCCTATTTGAAATTGGACACGTTGGTGGGATTAACAAAGAGAAAATCTTTAAAATTAGTGGGGGTATCTAGCATAGTCTATGGCTGTCTGGAGTGGTTCTCAATTAGAGGCAGGTGTTTATCGTTGTCTCTGATTGGGAACCATATTTAGGCAGCCATATTCTTTGAGTATTTCGTGGGTGATTGTTCCTGTCTCTGTGTTTGTTTGCACCAGATAGGCTCAGTTACTTTGGTTTTTCTTTTTTCCTTGTTTTGGAAGAGAAGAGAACGAGCGCCATTCTCCTTGCGGAGATGGTGCAAAATACATCAACACGGTCGGTCCCTGGGATTGGGCTGGCCAACACGATTCGGCTTGCTTGGAAGGAAAAGGAGTTGGAGCCTTTAGGACGGGAAACTTTTGGAAGGATAATATTGATGGGGATTCTAAAGCTGACGGTGAAGGACGTGCTTTGTTTCCAAGGCAACTCGTTGGAGGGAGCATACGACGTGGCACTAAATACAGAGGAGAAACATGATGATATCCTGAGAAGAGCAAGAGCAGTGGGAGGTGAGAGGCCGATGAGCCATTATGAAATAACAAGCCTGGTGAGGAACAACTTTAGGGTAGTAACTGTCAACATGTACAACCCATACGTTAAGGACGAAGAGGTGAGGGCCTTTCCTGGGGAGATGCATGGATAACGTCTCCTCAGCAAGGCACCTCAAAGACTCCCTTGGGTTTTGGAATGGGAGGAGAGGCTTCCAGGCCCTCCTCAGGGCAGGAGCGGGGGATGGGGAAGCAGAGGAGGGGAAGGAAGCACGTCTCATGACCAGAGTACAGGTCCAGAGGAGAAGACCGCAAGGAAGGAGGAGGAGCAAGAAGCGGTGGATGGAAGAGAGAAGGAAACGGAAGGCACGGGAGTAGGAGAAACAGGAAAAGTGGCGGAAGAAGGCAACCGAGTGGAGGAGCATGAGAGAGAAGAAAGCGAGGGAGGAGTGTTGGAGAAGGAGACGGTGGAAGAGCAAGTGGACTGGGGGGAAAGTGCCCTGGTGGAAGAGATGAGGGGTATGGTGGAGGAGCTGGCGGAGGGGAGGGTGGTATCTCTCCACTGCCGCCATCACCAAAGAAGAAAATGAAGAGGAGGGTGCGATTAGCCGACAGTGAGAGGGAGGGGATGGCCAAGAGAGTGATGGGGGTGGGAGAAACTTCTGTGTTGCTGCTGGTTTCCCCAGGCCCTCAACTTCTGTTGGGTGGGGACACACCTAACAAGACTCAGGACTGGGTACAGGAGGAGGTGGGGAGTTTTTTGTTTGGGGACTCAGCCTCCCCAATTTTTTTTCCAGTCCAGCCGCAGCACTGGGGAGAGGAGGATTGTGGGGGTAGACCCAGGGTGCAGGGCACCCGAGCCAAACACTATTCCTGCATCCTGGGTTGGTGAGATGGAGGAAGAGGGGGATGTCGGGAGTACGGATGGTGTTCTCACCGGTAGATATGGAGCAGGGGAGCATCGGGTGAGTCTCCTGTTTTTGTTTTTTTTTCTGTCTGGGTTTAGAATTTGAGTGTATTACATGTTTTTATTTTATTCTTTCATGGGGTCTAATTTTACTTTTGTTAGTTTAAATGTAAGGGGTTTAAGGGATTTTGTTAAGAGGAGGGCGGTTTTTTGTTATTTGGAGGGTGTGGGGTTTGATTTTTGTTTTTTACAGGAGGTTCACCTGAGGGATGGAGGGGATGTTAGTAGGTTTAAGAGGGAGTGGGACAAGGGGGAGTCGGTTTGGGGTATTGGGGGGGTGCACTCATTGGGGGTAGGGATTTTGTGTGGGCACAGGGAGGTCAAAGTGGAGGATTCTTTTGTGGTAATGCAGGGGAGGGTTATAGGGGTGGATGTCACGATAAGGGATTGTAAATTTAGATTAGTGGTGGTGTATGGGCCACAGGTGGTGGCAGACAGGAGGGAGATGGTGGACTGTCTGACGCCCCTGTGTGTCACAAATAGGAAATTAGTGATAGGGGGGGATTTTAACACAGATTTAGGAATAGGGGGGATAGCAGTGCAGGCGCCATTGCCGGGCTAATGGCTTGCCATGGTCTGGTAGATGGTGGTCTGCACACTACTCCGAAAATGGCCGGTCCTACATGGCGCAACTCCAGGGGGGTTGAGCGGAGGCTCGACTATATTTTTGTACCCAGGTCTTTGGGTAAGTTGTCTGGGCGGCTGTTGCCTGTTTTCTTTTCGGATCACGACGGGGTGCTCCTGCAGGTGGGGTCGCCAGTCTGCCTCTTTGGTAGGGGGTACTGGAAGTTAGATCGGGATGTGCTGGAGGAGCAGGCTTTTGTTGACGGGTTTTATGGTTTCTTTTGGAGGCTTGAAGGCCTCCGGTCCATGTGCGAGGGGTGTTAGAGTGGTGGGAATTAGTTAAGGTGAGGATTAGGGCTTTTATAATAGGGTATTGCAAGAGGAAAAAAAGGGAGGAGGGAGGTGGATCGTATCCAAAGGTTAATTGAACTCGAATACGAGGCAGGCAACCTCGGCGGGTCGTTTGACTGGGAGAGATCCGCAACCCTAAAGGCGCAGCTCAGGGAGTTGCAGGAGAGGAAGGCTCGAGCTTTCCTAGAGCGTGCGCATAGTGGCTTTCTAGAACATAATGAGACTTGTTCTGCTATGTTCTTTAAGTTGGTTAGGGCCAGACAGAGTAGGAAGGTAATGCATGACGTTAGGGAAGAAAATGGTAGTATAGTTAGAGAACCAGAGGATATGGTCAGGGTGACAACTGATCATTTCCAAGGTTTATTTAAGGAAAAGGAAATAGATGTAGAGCAGGGAAATGTGTTTTTAGAACACTTGTCCAGGCGGTTGCCGGAGGACATTAGAGAAGTGATGGAGGCCCAGATTTCACTAGAAGAGGTTGAGAGCGCTCTTAGGAGGATGGGAAAAGGGAAGGTGCCTGGGATGGATGGGCTGCCGGCTGAGTTTTATCTCAAGTTTTGGTATATACTTGGACCAGTGGTCCTCGAAGTCTTGAAGGCCATCCTTGAGACGGGGATCCCGGGGGGATCAATGGCTGTTGGTGTGCTGTCACCTTTATATAAGAAGGGGGAAGTAACAGACCTTGGCAACTGGCGGCCGTTGACCATGCTGTGTGTAGATTACAAGCTACTTGCAAAGGTTTTAGCAGACCGGTTGCGCACAGCCCTTCCCTACGTCGTCCATGAGGATCAGACGTGCGGGGTAGAGATGGAACCTACAGTTAATCAGGGACTCCATCGCTTGGGTTGAAGATAGTTGACTGCCTTTAATGGTAGCAGCGCTAGATCAGGCGAAAGCCTTTGATCACGTGAATAGATCCTTTTTATTCAGAGTGTTAGGTCGATTAGGAATTGGGGAGAAGTTCATAGGATGGATTCGTACATTATATGTCGGAGCGGGGTGCCGAGTTAGTGTAAATAGTCACTTGGGTGACGTTTTTGACCTCTCGTCTGGGGTCAGGCAGGGGTGCCCACTCTCGGCTCTCCTCTTCGTTCTGTACATGGAGCCCCTGGGGGCTGCCATTAGGGCAGACACAGGGGTGGAAGGCATGTTGATCCCTGGAAGTGGTGGGCTGCGTGTTAAGATGACGCAGTACGCCGACGACACTTCCTTGCTGCTGTGCAAGGACTCGTGACTGACAAGGTCCCTTGCCATCTTTGGGGATTTCACACGAGCGTCGGGAGCGGTTCTGAACCATGCAAAGTCTTCCGTCAAGTTTTTCGGAAGATGGCGCTGTAGAACGGATGTTCCCGGGGGGTTATCTCTCTGTGAGGGGGCCCTGAGGATTCTCGGGGTCCATTTTGAGACCTCCGGCTCAGCGACGCTAAACTGGAACATGCGTATCACAGTGGTACAGAGGAAGCTAGCAATGTGGAAGGCTAGGTATTTGTCTTTTATGGGTAAAGTCCTGGTCCTAAAGGTGGATGTGTTGCCATCTCTTTTGTATTTGGCGTACATCTACCCATTGCCGGCTTGTCTGAGGAGGCCTCTAGTGAGGCTTGTGTTTCAGTTCATGTGGAGTGGCAGGTGCGAGTGGGTCGCCAGGGCACGATGCTCTGTCCCATCGGGGAGGGAGGTAGGGGGGTACCACATTTCCCCCTCAAGCTGGATGCAATTTTTGTTTCTTTCTTGTTAACGGAGCTTGCTCATCCAGTGATACACCCGTCCGGTTACCTCCTGCGGGTGTTCTTCTCGTATCAGGCGAGAAGCGTAATGGTGTGGGCTAACACGGGTCCTCGGGCGGAACAGCTGCCGTGGCACTTTGGTCATGTGGCCAAGTGGCTGCGTGCGCACCCTGAGGTTGAAGTTGCCCGAGTAGGTTTAGATCACAGGCACCTGTACGAGGAGGTCAGAAAGGCAGGGAGTCCGGCGCCTGTAGTGGGCATCTCGGAAGTGGTCTGGGAGGGAGTGCAGGCGCGGGGTCTGGACAACAGGCTCAAGGACCTGAATTGGTTGAGCCTCCATAAGTGCTTGCCGGTACGTTCCATCATGTACCGGTACAGTTTGGTGCAATCCCCACCTGTCCAAGATCCTCTTGTGGCAGGGAGGAGAATTAGTTTATAATTAAATTAGTTTAAAATACCATTATTTGAGTATTTATGAAAATTATGAGTTGTAAAGAATGAATGGTATTGAAGATAATTAATCATTTTTTTATAAAAAAAAATTAAAAATAGGCTGTTTAGGTTTTCACGTTACGTTTGTTGTTTTGTATTGTTCATGTTTATTCGTTCATTAAACATGTATGAAAATTACCACACTGCATTTTGGTGCGATCCTTGCTACACCTCTTCCTCAGAGGAGGAGTTAGAAGAAAACCGTAACAGAATCACCCAACACAACAGGACCAAGCGGCATGGTAACGGACAGCAGCAACAGCGGCCAAAGACACAGGACTCTTGGACATGGGAGGAAATCCTCAACGGGAGAGGACCCTGGGCTAAACCAGGGGAGTGTAGCCGCCCCAAGGTGCAGCAGGAGAAGGAATGGACATGGGAGGATGAACTGGACGGTAAAGGACCCTGGGTTCAGCCTGGAGAATATCGCCGTCCCAAGAAAGAACTGGAGGCGACGTAAGCGGAGAGGTGCTGGTATGAGGAGGCAGCACGGCGACGCGGATGGAAGCCCGAGAGTCAGCCCCAAAAATTTCTTGGAGGGGGCCCACAGGAAGTATGGCGAAGCCAGGTAGGAGACCTGCGTCAACTTCCTGTGGTTACCGGGGGCTAGAGAGACCGGGCAGGCACCATGTTATGCTGTGGTGCGCACAGTGTCCCCAGTGCGGGTGCATAGCCTGGTGCGGTATATTCCAGCTCCGCGTAATGGCCGGGCTAGATTGAGCGTCGAGCCAAATGCCATGAAGTCGGCTCTACACATCTGATCCCCAGTGCGTCTCCTTGGGCCGGCTTACATGGCACCAGCCTTGCGCACGGTGTCCACGGTTCGCCTGCATAGCCCAGTGTGGGCTATTCCACCTCGCCGCACTGGCAGAGCGACCCGGAGTATTCAACCAGGTAAGGTTGGGCAGGCTCGGTGCTCAAGAGCTCCAGTGCGCCTGCACGGTCCGGTCTACCTTGTACCACCTCCACACACCAGCCCTCCAGTGGCAGCTGCCCGCACCAGGCTTCCTGTGCGTGTCCTCGGCCCAGTACAACCAGTGCCAGCACCACGCATCAGGCCTACAGTGCGCCTCGCCTCTCCAGCGCTGCCCGAGCCTTCCTCCTCTCCTGCGCTGCTGGAGTCTCCCGCCTGTTCAGCGCAGCCAGAGCCTTCCTCCTCTACAGCGCTGCCGGAGTCTCCCGCCTGTTCAGCGCTGCCAGAGCCTTCCTCCTCTACAGCGCTGCTGGAGTCTCCTGCCTGTTCAGCGCAGCCAGAGCTGCCAGCATGCATGGAGCAGCCAGAGCTGCCAGCCTGCATGGAGCAGCCAGAGCTGCCAGCCTGCATGGAGCAGCCAGAGCTGTCGGTCTGCATGGAGAAGCCAGAGATGTCGGTCTGCATGGAGAAGCCAGAGCTGTCGGTCTGCATGGAGCAGCCAGAGCTGTCGGTCTGCATGGAGCAGCCAGAGCTGCCAGTATGCATGGAGCAGTTTGAGCTGTCAGTCTGCAAGGAGCTGCCAGTCTGCAAGGAGCTGCCAGTCTGCAAGGAGCTGCCAGAGCTGCCAGTCTGCATGGAGCTGCCAGAGCTGCCAGTCTGCATGGAGCTGCCAGAGCTGCCAGTCTGCATGGAGCTGCCAGAGCTGCCAGTCTGCAAGGAGCCGCCAGAGCTGC
>NW_027010835.1:0-28182 GCF_036934945.1 Oncorhynchus masou masou | reverse complement strand
ATGTTACCCAAAACCCCATGTTACCTAGAACCCCATGTTACCAAAACCCCATGTTACCCAAAACCCCATGTTACCCAAACCCCATGTTACCCAAAACCCCATGTTACCCAAAACCCCATGTTACCCAAACCCCATGTTACCCAGAACCCCATGTTACCTAGAACCCCATGTTACCCAAAACCCCATGTTACCCAAATCCCATGTTACCCAAATCCCATGTTACCAAAACCCCATGTTTCTCTGGTTGTAAAAACAAACTAAATGAATAATGGTGGTTGCAGTCACTCCTTTTAGATTTCTTACAAGGTTCTAGAAAAATAAACTTATTCTCAAATTGTTATTAAAATTAGAAATACTTAAGGTTTGTCACCACATTTTAAACACCAGTCCACTGCTGACCATCGATTTAAAACACAAAACTGACCTAAGATCAGCATGTAGGGTCAGCTTCATTCTACTCCTACTCCGTCCCCTGGGCTGCTCTCTCCTCTCCCGGTCCAGCTTCAGCTCTGGAGCCCAGAGAGACCATCTCCATGGCATTGACATAAAGATCCATGCTGCTCACCCTGTTCACTCTCTTCTGCCTCCTGGTGGGCTAGGGAGACACAGCACCAACAGTCAGACATTTACTCACTCGTATCTCCATTCCCTCTCCCCCTCACCCTCTCCCTCTAGTTTAAATGACTTGTAACGTCTGAGTAAATGTCTTTACCTTGTAGTACAGGTAGGAGGTGGTGATTGTTGTCAGTAGGATCAGCAGCACTACAACGTGTCTGATGATGAAGGCTGGCAGAGGAGAGGCTGCAAACAGAAACACCTTTGATGAGGGGACTGATCATCATCACATAGATCTGTGGGAAATCTGTCAATGACAAAGTTATAAGTCTGGTTCATGTTCAGTTACCTGTGATGGTGAGGGAGAGGAGCTCGCTCTCAGAGGAGAAGTTATGAGAGAAAACATAATTGTCATAAACACATCTGTAGTTCCCTTGGTGGGAGTCATCTGCAGCAGGGAAGAGGAAGGCAGCAGAGTGATTGACAGCTGGCTGGGTCTGGGTTCTGTTGGAGCCGGTGAACGTGAGGAGGAAGGAGCCTCCTGGGTACTGTGGCTGAGTGGAGCAGGTGATGGTGAAGTTGTAGCCCCTGAACATCTCAGGCCCCTGGTGGCCCCTGAAGACCCCTCCCATTGGGTCAGTCAGGAAGATATCAGGCTGGACCAGGAGATCTGTAACAATAAAAGAGAACAAGAAAAACCTCTTCAACTAGTTTCCTATAGACATGACAATAACATCAGCATGTAACAGTGCCAGCCACCCTCCCTCACAGGGCAACATGAGTAGTGGGCCTACAGTCACTGAGACAACATATGTTGATATCAGGCTGAAGCAGGACATCTGGAACAAGAGGAGAGAAAAAGAAAATGTAGCTCCTCAACTACTTTCCTCATTTAGATGTGACAATAACATGACATGTTACAGTGGTAGTGAGTAGAGACGTTCACTGAGATGACACTCAAATACAAAAGCATTCTGGGATATTTAAGTTGTATTTGATTCCAACTTGACTGAGTGATCTATTTTGCAGAGCAGATTTACAAGCTAAACAGTCATCATGAGAGGTGCAGAGGAAGTTGTATGAATGAAGGAAATCAGTTGAATGTAATTATAATATATTGTTATTACCTGAGCAGATCACTGTGAGTCCAGGAAGTAGATCATACATTCTATAACAATCCCTCAGTGAAGGCTCAGATCCAGAACATATAATGTTTTTCCCTCTAGTGGTGTTTCCAGTTAGTACTGAAACAGTGGAGCCACAACCCAGCTGTCTACACACTACTGCAGCTACATCCCTCTGGTCCCAGTCATCAGCTCCCACAATCCTCCACTCTCCCTGGTCGTACCACTCCACTCCACCAGCACAGCGACTGCCTCCTCCCACCAGCCTCACATCATCAGGCTCTGAGAAAAGAAAAGAGAGAGACAGTAATCTTAATATTTTCTCACAAAAACACACCTATATTGTCTCTCATATTCTTCACTCCAGGTGAGAAACAATGTTGATTGAGTGACAAACTGTTTCTTACCTGAGCAGGTGAGTCCAACAGCATTACCAGGTAGGCAGGTGTTGTTCTCTCTGTCTGAGGTGTCACAGTCCAGGAGAAGGGACTCTTTGCCTTTACACTGGAACTCTTTATCCCAGGTCTGACCCTCACCTTCTCCATAGAGCCCCCCTTGTAGAGCTGCAGGAGCCCCACAGCCAAACTCCCTACAGACTACCTCTGCATCCTGCTGGTCAAAGTCAGCTTCACACACTGAGGCCCAGGACTGATTGGACTTCACCTCCACTCTCCCAGAGCAGAGACCAGCTCCATCCACAAGCCGCACAGACTCTGGAGAAAAAGAGTTGGTTGAACATTCAATCAGTTCTGTTGATGACACTGTCAAGGACGAAACACAAATATGTTGGATAAAAGATTGTAGTTTGTTATGTTTGATGCTGTAAGAGGTAGAAATGGGTTCTTAGTCACTCAGGATCGGGTTGGGAATAATGCAGGCAGGAGACAGGAATAAGTTCACTTCACTGTTCACACACAGCTTAACTACAAGGTCTGATTCATTATGTCAAGGTCAGGATTGGCTGGGCCAATAGTGGAAAAGGTTACTGGTTATAATGACATCACTGGTGATAACTCAGTGATAAAAATATATTCTCTCTCTCATCTCTCTGTCTTCTTCTCCTCCTCCCTCATTCTCCTTGTTACAGTCGTAGTGAGTAGAGACGTTCACTTAGATAACACTCAAATGCAAATGCATTCTGGGATATTTAAGTTGCATTTCATTTCTACTTGACTGAGAGATCTATTTAGTAAAGCAGATTGACAAGTTAAACAGTCATCATGAGAGGTGCAGAGGAAGTTGTATGAATGAAGGAAATCAGTTGAATACAATTATAATATGTTGATATTTCCTGAGCAGATCACTGTGAGTCCAGGAAGGAGATATAATACATGGACTAAAGTATGTGGAACTCAGCAGTGAGTTTAACAACAGAGGATTATTTTTACGCTCTACGTGGTTCAGCCCTTGACTGTCTGTTCTGTGAGCTTGTGTTGTCTACCACTTCACTGTTGAGCCATTGTTGCTCCTAGATGTGCCACGTTGAAATTCGCCGAGACCTTCAGAAAGGACATTTTACTGGCGATGTTTGTCTATGGAGATTGCATGGCTGTGTGCTCAATTTTATACACCTGTCAGCAACAGGTGGGCTGAAATAGCCGAATCCACGAATGTCCACATTCTTTTGGCCACATAGTGTATCTTGTTATTACCTGAGCAGATCACTGTGAGTCCAGGAGAGAGATTATAACTTCTGGAACACTCCCTCAGTGAAGACTCAGACCCATAACAGGAAAGTCTAAACGCTCTTGTGGTGTCTACAAGTAGTACTGAAACAGTGGAGCCACAACCCAGCTGTCTACACACTACTGCAGCTACATCCCAGTCCTCAGCTCCCACAGTCCTCCACTCTCCCTGGTCGTACCACTCCACTCCACCAGCACAGCGACTGCCTCCTCCCACCAGCCTCACATCATCAGGCTCTGAGAAAAGAAAAGAGAGACAGTAATCTTACTATTTTCTCACAAATACACACCTATATTGTCTCTCATATTCTTCACTCCAGGTGAGAAACAATGTTGACTGAGTGACAAACTGTTTCTTACCTGAGCAGGTGAGTCCAACAGCATTACCAGGTAGGCAGGTGTTGTGTTTTCTGTCTGAGGTGTCACAGTCCAAGAGAAGGGACTCTTTGCCTTTACACTGGAACTCTTTATCCCAGGTCTGACCCTCACCTTCTCCATAGAGCCCCCCCTGTAGAGCTGCAGGAGCCCCACAGCCAAGATCCCTACAGACTACCTCTGCATCCTGCCGGTCAAAGTCAGCTTCACACACTGAGGCCCAGGACTGATTGGACTTCACCTCCACTCTCCCAGAGCAGAGACCAGCTCCATCCACAAGCCGCACAGACTCTGGAGAAAAAGAGTTGGTTGAACATTCAATCAGTTTTGTTGATGACACTGTCAAGGACTAAACACAAATATGTTAGATAAAAGATTGTAGTTTGCTATGTTTGATACTGTAAGAGGTAGAAATGGGTTCTTAGTCACTCAGGATCGGGTTGGGAATAATGTAGGCAGGAGACAGGAATAAGTTCACTTCACTTTATAGAAAATAAACAGCTGGACATCCATCAGGCAGCTTCACTTAAGTATCATCTGAACTACAATGATCTGCCCATGAACATCTCCCATAAACCAATATGACAAACACAAATATAATGTTTAAATACATCTGATATCTCTCCCTCTATTTAAATGAATTAAAAACACATAAAGATGATACATGGTAATATTGTATAATGTACAAAATTAATCTCTCAATATGACCAGTCTCTTACCTGAACAGGTCACATGATGATAAGTTCTACCATTACAGCCACCAGGTCCTCCTCTTACAATGTCACACTGTCTAACAGAAGACTCATTTCCATAGCAACCACCTAGTATGACTCTTCGTTTTCCATCTTCAAGCAGAGGCATTCCAGATTCAGCTACAGGATTCCCACAGTCCAGCTCTCTACACACAACCTTGACCTCTATCATCATTCTCCACCACCCAGAACATAGACCCAACCACTCTCCTTCATTGAAGACTTCCACTGTCCCAGAACAGGAAGTGGTCCCATTCACCAGTCTGACTGAGAGTTCAGCTGTAAACAGCAGAGAGGAAAACACAGTGGTGAGGACAGATGATGACAGTGATTCTGTTATTCTAACAGCAGTAATGCTTTGTGGTTGACAAGTATTAGTAGTTCCATTAAACACTACTTGTTATTGGGTTGTAGAATGGTTTGTATGGACACATGAATTTCTCCATGTGGGATAATAAAGTTGACTAATATTGAACTGCTATAATCACTGTAGATTTATACTCTACCTACCTGGTGGACTGACGCTTTGAGCCTGGAGATCTGAGGAGAAAGAGAGAGACAGAGGAGAAAGAGAGAGAGAGACAGAGAGGAGTCAGAGGAAGAGAGAGACAGAGGAGAAAGGGAGGAGTCAGAGGAAGAGAGAGACAGAGGTTAAATGAACATCAACATGACCTTTCATGATGTGATGGGGAAGACAGGCTTATCGTTGGTATGGTGCAACAACACCCATGTGTACATACACCATATATACAAAAGTATGTGGACACCCCTTCAAATGAGTGGATTCTATTTCAGCCACACCCCTTCCCCATCCCTTCCACACAGTAATACAGGCAAACATTGGCTGTAGAATGGCCTTACTGAAAAGCTCAGTGACTTTCAACATGGCACCATCATAGGATGCCACCTTTCCAACAAGTCAGTTTGGCCCCGGTCAACTGTAAGTGCTGTTATTGTGAAGTGGAAACGTCTAGGAGCAACAGCTGCTCAACTGTGAATTGGTAGAGCGTACAAATCATCTGTCCTCGGTTGCAACACTAACTGCAGAGTTCCAAACTACCTCGAGAAGCAACGTCAGCAGAATAACTGTTCGTTGGGAGCTTCAGGATGAATTTTCCATGACGGAGCAGCAACACACAAGCCTAAGATCACCATGGTCAATGCCAAGCGTTGGCTGGAGTGGTGTAAAACTCAGATAACATGAGAACACTACCTGCCCTAATGCATAGTGCCAACTGTAAAGTTTGGTTGAGGAGGAATAATGGTCTGGGGATGTTTTCATTGTTCGGGTTCGGCCCCTTAGTTCCAGTGAAGGGAAATCTAATCGCATTCTAGACAATTCTGTGCTTCCAACTTTGTGGCAACAGTTTGGGGAAGCCCCTTTCCTGTTTCAGCATGACAATGCCCCTGTACACAAAGCAAGGTCCATACAGAAATAGTTTGTTGAGATCGATGTGGAAGAACTTTACTGGCCTGCACAGAGCCCTGACCTAAACCCCATCCAATACTTTTCTTATGATTTGAAATGCAGACTGCAATCCAGGCCAAATCGCCCAACATCTGTACCTAAGCTCATTAATGCTCTTATGGCTGAATGGAAGCAAGTCCTTGCAGCAAAGTTCCAACATCAATGCCTATGGAATATACAGTGTCTATGGGGTCATATTGCACTTCCTAAGGCTTCCACTAGATGTCAACAGTCTTTAGAACCTTGTTTGAGGTTTCTACTGTGAAGGAGGGGGGTGAGAGCTGTTTGAGTAAGGGCTCTGCCAGAGTGGCATGAGCTGATCACACTCGCTCACGTGATAGCGACCTGCGTTCCATTGCAATTCTAAAGACAAAGGAATTCTCCGGTTGGAACATTATTGAAGATTTATGTTAAAAACATCCTAAAGATTGATTCTATACATCGTTTGACATGTTTCTACGAACTGTAATATAACTGTTTGTCTGAACCTTCGCCTGGACTTATGAGTTTGGATTTGTTTACCAAACAAGCTACCAAAAGGTGGTATTTGGACATAAATGATGGACTTTATCGAAACGAAACAAACATTTATTGTGGAACTGGGATTCCTGGGAGTGCATTCTGATGACGATCATCAAAGGTAAGTGAATATTTATAATGCTATTTCTGACTTCTGTTGACACCACAACTCCGCAAGTTCATTAGAACGTGCATTGAAGATGTCGTTCCCATAGCAACGATTAAAACATTCCCTAACCAGAAACCGTGGATTGATGGCAGCATTCGCGTGAAACTGAAAGCGCAAACCACTGCTTTTAATCAGGGCAAGGTGACTGGTAACATGACCGAATACAAACAGTGCAGCAACTCCCTCCGCAAGGCTATCAAACAAGCTAAGCGTCAGTATAGAGACAAAGTAGAATCTCAATTCAACGGCACAGTCACAAGAGGTATGTGGCAGGGTCTACAGTCAATCACAGACTACAAGAAGAAAACCCGCCCAGTCACGGACCAGGATGTCTTGCTCCCAGGCAGACTAAATCACTTTTTGCCCGCTTTGAGGACAATACAGTGCCACTGACACGGCCTGCAACGAAAACATGCGGACTCTCCTTCACTGCAGCCGAGGTGAGTAAAACATTTAAACGTGTTAACCCTCGCAAGGCTGCAGGCCCAGACGGCATCCCCAGCCGCGCCCTCAGAGCATGCGCAGACCAGCTGGCTGGTGTGTTTACGGACATATTCAATCAATCCCTATACCAGTATGCTGTTCCCACATGCTTCAAGTGGGCCACCATTGTTCCTGTTCCCAAGACAGCTAAGGTAACTGAGCTAAACGACTACCGCCCCGTAGCACTCACTTCCGTCATCATGAAGTGCTTTGAGAGACTAGTCAAGGACCATAACACCTCCACCCTACCTGACACCCTAGACCCACTCCAATTTGCTTACCGCCCAAATAGGTCCACAGACGATGCAATCTCAACCACACTGCACACTGCCCTAACCCATCTGGACAAGAGGAATACCTATGTGAGAATGCTGTTCATCGACTACAGCTCGGCATTTAACACCATAGTACCCTCCAAGCTCGTCATCAAGCTCGAGACCCTGGGTCTCGACCCCGCCTTGTGCAACTGGGTACTGGACTTCCTGACGGGCCGCCCCAGGTGGTGAGGGTAGGCAACAACATCACCACCCCGCTGATCCTCAACACTGGGGCCCCACAAGGGTGCGTTCTGAGCCCTCTCCTGTACTCCCTGTTCACCCACGACTGCGTGGCCACGCACGCCTCCAACTGAATCATCAACTGGCCCATCTACTGTTGCTAGCCCCAATTCTGACTTGTGCTCTTATATCTGCTTCACTGATTTCTGCTCTCGTAAAAGCCTGGGATTTCTGCACGTTAACACTAATAAGAAGCTTATTACCTAAAATGGATCAATTGAAAGTGTGGGTTCATAGCTCCAATCCAGATGTGTTGGTAACCAATAGAGAATCAGAGTCCCAAGTGTGGGAACAAAAGTAGTTATGTACTAGACTGGTGGGGATCAGGGAGAGAGTTGAGTTATGTACTAGAATGGTGGGGATCAGGGAGAGAGTTGAGTTATGTACTAGACTGGTGGGGGTCGGGGAGAGAGTTGAGTTATGTACTAGACTGGTGGGGTCGGGTAGAGAGTTGAGTTATGTACTAGACTGGTGGGGGTCGGGGGTCAGGTAGAGAGTTGAGTTATGTACTAGACTAGTGGGGGTCGGGGTCGGGTAGAGAGTTGAGTTATGTACTAGACTAGTGGGGGTCGGGGGTCAGGTAGAGAGTTGAGTTATGTACTAGACTGGTGGGGGTCGGGGGTCAGGTAGAGAGTTGAGTTATGTACTAGACTAGTGGGGGTCGGGGGTCAGGTAGAGAGTTGAGTTATGTACTAGACTGGTGGGGGTCAGGGGTCAGGGAGAGAGGACTGAAGAGTGGAAAATGCTTCTAGGCTACATGACTTTAATCTCATTAGTTCTTGACTTCAATGATGTGAGATAAACTTCTCAGCAACTTATCTTTGATCAGTGGTTGAACCAAGCTACCAACAGCATGAGATTAACTCTAATTTAAAAAAAAAAATGTCGTCATTTTTTAAATCATTAATTTCAGAGGTCAGGGGTCAAGCTGAGCCGGACCAAGAGTGGAAAAGGTTGCTGGTTATGATGACATCACTGGTGAGAAGTCAGTAAAGACAAGATATTCAGTTGGCTGCATGTTAGTCTGTCAGCCCGATCTCTGTTGACATCTCACTTTCTCTCCACGCCTTCTCTCTCTCTCTCTCTCTCTCTCTCTCTCTCTCTCTCTCTCTTCCTGACAGATAGCATCAGTCCTGTTGCCTTGGTAACAGACTTCTATCATCTACACCCCCCTTCTCCTACTCTAACATCAGACCAATATAATATATAATATGTCAAGTATAAGTAGTTCCATAAAACACTACTTGTTATTGGGTTTTAGAATGGTTTGTATGGACACATGACTTTCTTCATGTGGTATAATAAAGTTGACTGATATTGAACTGCTATAATCACTGTAGATTTATACTCTACCTACCTGGTGGACTGATGCTTTGAACCTGGAGATCTGAGGAGAAAGAGAGAGACAGAGGAGAAAGAGAGAAACAAAGGAGAAAGGGAGGTATCAGAGGAAGAGAGAGACAGAGGTTAAATGAACGTCAACAGGACATTTCATGATGTGATGGGGAAGACAGGCTTATCATTGGTATGGTGCAACACCTATGTGTAAACACATTCCCCCTCTCTCTTCTACCCTTCCCTCCCTCCTACCCTCCTCTCCCCTACCCACCTTTCTCCTTCTCAAATCTCTCTCCACTACCCTCCTCTCTTCACTCTCCCCTTCCCTCCTCTCTCCTCTACCTTCCTCTCTGTCCCCAACCCTCTATCCCCAACCCTCCAATCTCCTCTCTCCTCTACAATTCTCTCTCCTGACCTCCTCGCCCCTACCCTCCTTTCTCCTTCACAAATCGCTCTCTTCCCTACCCTTCACTATCCTCTTCCATCCTCTCTCCTCCACCCTCCTCTCTCCTCCACCCTTCTCTCTCCTCTACCCTCCTCTCTCCTCCACCCTCCTCTCTCCTCCACCCTTCTCTCTCCTCTACCCTCCTCCACCCTTCTCTCTCCTCTACCCTCCTCCACCCTTCTCTCTCCTCTACCCTCCACCCTCCTCTACCCTCCTCTCTCCTCCACCCTTCTCTCTCATCTACCCTCCACCCACCCCTACCCTCCTCTCTCCTCCAACCTTCTCTCTCCTCCACCCCTTCTCCTCTACCCTCTACCCACCTCTCTCTCCTCTACCCTCCACTCTCCCCTACTCTCCTCACTCTCCTCCCCTTCTCTCACCCCTACTGTCTGTGCCCTATATTCCTCTCTCCTCTACCTCTTTTTCTAAAACTCTTCTACTCTCTCCCCGACCCTCCTCTCTCCTCCACATATATCTCACGCTTACCCTCATCTCTCATCTACCCTCCTATTTCCAATACTCTTCTCTCTCCCCTACCAACTTCTCTCCTATAGCCTTCTCTCTCCCTACCCTCCTCTCTCCTCTACCCTCCTCTCTCCTCAAACATTTTCTCTCTCTCCTATCTTGCTCTATGCACTCCACTCCCAACTCCCCTCCCATTCTCTCTCCCCTCCCCTCCCCCGCTCACCTCCCATTCTCTCTCCCCTACCCTCCTCTCTCCCTACCCTCCTCTCTCTCTCCTCCTCCTCAAATCTCTCTCCCCACCCCTCCTCTCTATTCCATCATTCTCTCTCACTACCTGACATATAGTGTTGGACCTGTTGATCTTGACTCAGCTCATAGACCTCTATCATCTACACCCCTCCCTTCTCCTACTCTAACATAACACCAATATAATATATAATACATAATATATACTCTCATTCATTTACATAGAGACAGATACAATCAATAATTAACACACTGAATATACAACAGTCAGATGCAGGACACCATCACAACTTAACTGACATTAGTGCCTGTCCCCAGATGGACAGTTAGCCTACAGTAAAGTACATTTACAGGTGATCACATCATTGTCCTGCTTTGAGACACATGTTTACTGTCTGCTTCCAGTTGCATGTTATTTTACTAACCCTGCATATGGTAAGATATCTTACAATATCAAATCATATCTCAAAAACTGTCACAAGTGTATAGCAGTATAAGAGCGTCTTACCTGTGCTCCACAACAGGGTCATCAGTACCACTGCAGGTATCATGTCTGTCTCTAACTGGGGCTCCACTGACATACACAAGTCACTGTCATGTAGAGAAGACTGAAGACTGGAACGTGCTGCTCGGCTATATGACTTCTATGTCATTCGTTCGTTGGGTCTTTGATGTGAGATAAACTTCTTAGCAACTTATCTTGGATCAGTGGTTGAACACACTACAGCAAACTGATATGTTAAAAAAACTCCACAGGAAACTGCTGACAGAGCAGCAACATTTCACATAGTGTGTCCTATAATATCACCTCTAACCTTCTTCTGATTGAGTTCACCTCTTATAGAATATTGACTTAACATTCCAGCACCTAAATAGAAACAGTACCAGCACCCAAAATGAGTACTGATGAGGTCTCATGTTAGTGCAGGAGAAGAGGGGATGTGGTGTAGAAGCTAGAGGTCTGTTAACCAAGTCAACTCAACAGGCCTGATGCTATATATGTCAGGGTCAGGCTGGGCTGGGCCAAGAGAGGAACAGGTTACTGGTTATGATGGCATCACTGGTGAGAAGACAGTGATAAACATTTATTCTCTCTCCCCCCCCCCTCCTCTCTCTCTCTCCCCCTCCTCCCTCTACCCTACTTCCCTTCCCCTCCTCTCTCTCTCTCCCCCTCCTCCCTCTCTACCCTACTTCCCTTCCCCGTTTGGATCTCGTTAGTGAGTGTTGCAACCAAGTACAGACAATTTTTACACGTTACACTCTTCAGCACTCGACGGTCCTGTTCTGTGAACTTGTGTGGCCCACTACTTCTTGGCTGAGCCGTTGTTGGTCCCAGATGTTTTCACTTCACAATAACAGCACTTACAGTCGACAAGGCAGCTCCAGCAGGGCAGGAATTTGACAAACTGACTTGTTGGAAAGGTGCCATCTTATGACGGTGCCACATTGAAAGTTACTGAAAGGTCTTCAGTAAGGCCATTCTACTGGCAATGTTTGTCTATGGAGATTGCATGGCTGTGTGCTTAATTTTAAACACCTGTCAGCAACTGGTGTGGCTGAAATGGCCCAATCTACTAATTTGAAGGGGTGTCCACATACTATTGAATATATAGTGTATTCCCCCAGCTGTCTGGTCCAGGAGAATATCACCTGTGATGCTGTCTGGTCCAGGAGAATATCACCTCTCACAATATTGGGGCAGCAGGGTAGCCTAGTGGTTAGAATGTTATGTAAGGATCAGACTGTATAGGCTATATTACATGTATTTAGTGTATTATTGGGGCAGCAGGGTAGTGGTTAGAATGTTATGTTAGGATCAGACTGTATAGGCTATATTACATGTATATAGTGTATTATTGGGGCAGCAGGGTAGTGGTTAGAATGTTATGTAAGGATCAGACTGTATAGGCTATATTACATGTAATTAGTGTATTATTGGGGCAGCAGGGTAGCCTAGTGGTTAGAATGTTATGTAAGGATCAGACTGTATAGGCTATATTACATGTATATAGTGTATTATTGGGGCAGCAGCCTAGTGGTTAGAATGTTATGTAAGGATCAGAATGTATAAAAGCCAAGTACTAAGAATGGGTCACCAATGCTGTAAGTGTAACACAGCTCTTTTTGTGTTAGTCACTTTCTGTTATATCATATAAATAGCACTCTTTCAATTCAGAGCCTGGATTTTCCCCCTGAGGCTAATATCCATATCATGCAGAAATCAATTGAACAGGGGGCAAACGTTTAGTGTTCTACATTGTGACATCATTAAAATACTGCTACTACAATGTTAAAACATTCTACATTGTGACATCATTAAAATACTGCTACTACAATGTTAAAACATTCTACATTGTGACATCATTAAAATACTGCTACTACAATGTTAAAACATTCTACATTGTGACATTTCATTGATATCATGAAACAACTACTTCATGTATGTATTTTCTGATGTTTGATCAGAGATCTTTTATCAGAGTATCTCTTGTGACATTGATCACAGCTATAAGATTTCTCTCCTGTGTGTGTTCTCTGGTGTACAATCCGATGGCTCGATGTAGTAAAACTCTTCCCACATTGATCACAGCTATAAGGTTTCTCTCCGGTGTGAATTCTCATGTGTACTTTTAGTGAATTTGATCTTAAGTAACTCTTCCCACAGTCAGAGCAGCAGTGAGATTTCTTCCCTGTTGGTCTCCACTGGTGTTTCTTGAGGTGTTCTGATCGGGAGGGACTCTTCTCTGTCTCGTCAGCTTCATGATTGGTTGTTGAGGCTCCCCAGAGGATCCACGATAGCCACATCTCTCTCCTGTGTGAACAACAAGTCAGACAGATGGTTAAAGGCCCACAACAGCAGAAATCCACTGTAAAAGGTGATGCCAACAGCGTAGCCATGATGTTGTACAACAATTGACGTCTGTAATGAATGTTAAAATTATTTGACAATTGTCTTGAGACAGTCAAGTGAGCAACAATAGTCATATTTTGTCTTGTTTTCACATTAGTAGTAACATCGATGATTGGAGGCTAGAAATAAGTTATTACAGTTGCTGAACCCCTAAGCAGTGTGCCAGACAACCTTTGGTCACCAATATAGGCCCCTTTCTGTGTTTGCTAAAATAGGCGCACGAGGGCAATTAATTGAATGTGAGAGTGGTGACATTTATCCAGCCCCCATCCCTCAGCTGTTTACCAAACCAAGTCTCAGGGCAGCCATTTTGTTGCTGTTTAAATCCTAGGTTGTCCCTTTAAAAAAGCCAAATCAATCGATCAACCAATCTGCAGTTCAAACAATAACAAAGATGCCATTCCACCACTGTTTTGGTGATAAGATGATGGATGGGTCTGGAGAAATGTAACTACTCTCAAATTCATAGACAGACCTAAGGATGCAGGGACTGACCATCCATGAAATCAACATGATAGTTTTAACCATGTTGAGGCTAAACAGTGTTGATTTACATTGAATCTAAACATTGGCGTAAAAAAATCTTATTTGGGGTTCTGATGGGGTACAACAGTTGAACTAAGCTCATGAGGTACGTGTTATATTCTTCAAGAATCAATGGCTATAAATAATATAAATGTAGCAATTGCATATTTCCCCATTAACACCACACATCAGTTAAACAACTGCAGAGTTTGTGCCTCTGTTTTTAAGACAGTACTTACTAGTGTTAATCACGGCCCGGTTTCTCAAAACCATCTTACGGCTGAGTTCAACGTTAGAACCACAGGATGCCTTAAGATGCGTTTGGGAAACCGGGCCCAGATGTCCAGTGTCCTCTTCTTCCTCCTCCTCCTTTATCGATGTGACAGTCATCTCCGCCTCCTCCTCTTTCAATCTGAACGAGTCTTCCTTTTCTTCCACTGAAACGTCTTTCTCTTCTTCTTTCACGGTAACAGCTTCACCCTCTACTTGTTTTTGTATTGAAACATCCTTCTCTTCCTCCTCCTCTTTCAGGAGAACTTCTTTCTCCGTCCAGAAGACCTCCTCTTCTTTAGCAGGAGGAGAGTAACTTAGTGAACTCATGGTCGGGGATGTTCGCTAGCTAGCATTAGCAACTGGCCTAGTTCTAAGCTAATTTAGCAAACCAGCTAGCTGACAAACAACGTAATTATATAATTAAATGGGCCAACACGTACATACGACAGAAGTGTGTTTAATACACAGCGACTAATATACACCAAAACAGTGTAAAGAAAGTGAATGTTGTAGCTATGTTTGCAATTAAGCTACCGAGGTGTCGAACTGTTGTTTTTGAAGCAGCGTCCCGTCCACTAGATTATACGTCACACTGGCAGCATCGCCTGAACCTAAAAGACGCACATCGCCATCTGCTGACTTGGCAAACGCAGTTGAGGAACCACCAAAAGTTTATTTTTAATTTATTTCAGTTGATTATCATAATTATGATCCATCCCACCAGAGGGTGGAGGGGCACCTGTATCAGTGGTTTTGACCAGATAGACACCTGCAGACACACAGTATAGTGCCTCCCATGTTCTCTCCTAAGATTGGACTTTCTATACCACGTATCACCTGACTGTGTACAAAACTGCCAATGATAGAAAGCTCTTCCAGTGGTATACAGTGTATTCATTAAGTATTCAGACCCCTTCACTTATTCCACATTTAGTTACGTTACAGCCTCATTATAAAATTGAGTATGTTTTTCCCCTCATCAATCTACACACAAAACCCCATAATAACAAACCAAAAACAGATTTGAATTTTTTGCAAATGTATTTACTTAAGTATTCAGACCCTTTGCTATGAGACTCGAAAATGAGCTCAGACATCCTTCTTCCATTGATCATCCTTGAGATGTTTCTACAACTTGATTGTAGTCCACCTGTGGTAAATTCAATAAATTAGACATGGTTTGGAAAGGCACACACCTGTCTACATAAGGTCCCACAGTTTACAGTGCATGTCAGAGCAAAAACCAAACCATGAGGTCAAAGGAATTGTCGGTACAGTTCTGAGACAGGATTGTGTCGAGGCACAGATCTGTGGAAAGGTACCAAAAATGTCTGTAGCAAACGGTCCCCATGAACACAATGGCCACCATCATTCTTAAATGGAAGAAGTTTGGAACCACCAATACTCTTTCTAGAGCAGGCTGCCCGGCCAAACTGAGAAATCGGGGGAGAAGAGCCTTGGTAAAGGAGGTGAACAAGAACCCGATGTTCACTCTGACAAAGCTCCAGATTTCTTGGACAATTCTGTGAAATGTGTTGGCTCGAGATGACTTGCAGGAGCTTGCAGGGATTTGTAGTCTTGCATGTTGTCTACTTTGATGCTAATTAGCATATTTGAATCCGAGAGTAGAGAGAGACAAATATATTGATAAAAGTATTTGTATTTATTACGGATCCCCATTAGTTCCTGCCAAGGCAGCAGCTACTCTTCATGGGGTTTAATATGGAAACCCATTAGTTCCTGCCAAGGCAGCAGCTACTCTTCCTGGGGTTTAATATGGATCCCCATTAGTTCCTGCCAAGGCAGCAGCTACTCTTCCTGGGGTTTATTATGGATCCCCATTAGTTCCTGCCAAGGCAGCAGCTACTCTTCCTGGGGTTTAATATGGATCCCCATTAGTTCCTGCCAAGGCAGCAGCTACTCTTCCTGGGGTTTATTATGGATCCCCATTACTTCCTGCCAAGGCAGCAGCTATTCTTCCTGGGGTTTAATATGGATCCCCATTAGTTCCTGCCAAGGCAGCAGCTACTCTTCCTGGGGTTTATTATGGATCCCCATTAGTTCCTGCCAAGGCAGCAGCTACTCTTCCTGGGGTTTATTATGGATCCCCATTAGTTCCTGCCAAGGCAGCAGCTACTCTTCCTGGGGTTTATTATGGATCCCCATTAGTTCCTGCCAAGGCAGCAGCTACTCTTCCTGGGGTTTATTATGGATCCCCATTAGTTCCTGCCAAGGCAGCAGCTCCTCTTCCTGGGGTCCAGCTAAAATAAAGGCAGTTATACCATTTTAAAAACATGACAATAGATTCACAACACACTGTGTCCTCAGTCACCTCGTCCCAGAGAGGTTTCCATGGTTATCAAAACATCACACCAGGTTGAGTCTAAACAAAACAGCCCTGTGGGGAAAATGAATGGAACCATCTCCCTGTTTGACCTCTAGTTGTTATGGATATTATGACTCTTCAGAGACACACAGTGGACGTGTCAAAATATGTTCCATTGATAAAGCACACTTTATTTAACCTCAATGTCATCTTGTGTTTACATGGCATTGTAGATTTTAGCTGTATATAGTATGTATTTTGGATGTTTTCAGTGTGTTTTCAACCCTTTCAGACAATGGATTAATCACAATTAAAAATAGTGCACTAACATTATACAGAGTGAACTCAAGTCTGACAGCACAAACAAACACACACATTCTCAGTCAGAAACACAAGTCAGAACACAGCCTCTCGATTCTCTCATGTGTTTTCAGGTTCTCTGACTGGGAAAATGTCTTTCCACAATGAGAGCAGTGGTATGTCTTCTCCTCCTGTGTATTTGTATGTATTCTTTCATGCTCTTTCAGGTACCTTAACCGGGTAAATCTCTCTCCACACTGGGAGCAGCGGTACATCTTCTTACCTGTGTGTGTCCTCTCATGCTTGTTCAGGTTTCCTACCTGGCCAAAACTCTTTCCACAATGGGAACATTGGAAAAGCTTTTCCCCTGTGTGTCCCCTCTCATGCGTTTGCAGGCTCCCTAACTGGGTAAACGACATTCCACATTGGGAACAGTGGTAAGGCTTCTCTCCAGTGTGTATTCTCTTATGTGTTCTCAAGCTCCCTAACTGAGTAAAACTCTTCCCACACTGGGAGCAGTGATGTCGTCCTGCTGGTTTGGACGTCTCGGGGTCTGGTTTCCCTGAAGGACTCTTCCCGCTGTCAGAAGGAGAGTCTGGTCTCTCTCCTGTCAAAGACAAACAGATGATTTAATTAAACAGACCTGAATGAAACCTCCACATGACCAAACTTCCTCTGGCGTTTAATCTAGACGAGATCCCTCAATCACCTGAAGTCACTTTTCACAAGTGTTATTAAAGCCACTACAAAATGCAGGTCTCTGTGTGGTTCTTAGTCAGAGAGGCCTATAGAATGGTCTAGAATATCATTGTATGTTGTAGCGTTTACACCAGTCCAGCCAACGCTTGACACTCCAGCAATGATAAAGTAAATTAATTAAATGATAAATTAAATAAACGATTTGGTATCATTTTTATTATGGAAGATTGAATAAGTGTGCTTCAAACGGTTTGCTTGGAATGATTTGTAGCCATCGTCTGGACGACCTGTGCATGAGAGTCCATTCAACTCAGTTTCCCTACCTGAAAAAACGCCATTCCATAAAGTGTATTCGCGCACGCAAATTCAGGAAGAAACCGACGAGCAGATGGCCTGACCGCGTTTTGCGACTGTCGGCTCACTTGACCGCAGTCAACGGTGGGCTGGAAATCGCCTCCAGTTTAGTACAGTGGAACTGCAGTATTGAATGAAGGCAAGTCCATTCCGTGAGACATTTAAGTTGTGATTTTGGGTGCAAATCCATTGTTAACGTTATGTTGTTGGCCAGCTTCTTGATGGTATTCACATCTTACAGTGTAGCTTTATCAATTCCTACATTAAAAAACGGCATTTAAGATCAGAACTAGAGTAGAATGCCGCTTTAAAACCACGTATCAGTTCAACAACTATTTTCAAGACAGGACTTACTGGTGTTACTCAGATCTTCTGTCTCCTTCTCTTCTTCCCTCTCCTCCTCCTTCAATATGACAGTTATCTCTCCTTCATTCACTCCAAAAAAAGTATAATCGTTTTCTTCCTCTTCTTTCTGTGTAACAGCCTCACCCTCGACTTCTTCGTTTACTGTGACATCCTCCTCTTCATTCTCTTCTTTCACGACAACGTTCAGCCAAATACCTTCTTTCTCCTTCCAGCAGACCTCTTTTTTAGCAGGAGGGCAGCAGCTTGCTGAGCTCATGGTCGGGGATGTTAGCCAGCTAACCTAGCTAGTTAGCGACTAGCCGAGTGATAGGCTCATTTATCAAGCCAGCTACCGTTACCTGACTAAACGGAAATATGACATGAAATGGGGAAACTAGTTAAAAGACAGAATTATATTCCAAATACAGAAGTAAATATAGACCGAAGCAGTCTGAACTGCTTGAACGTTTCCACTAGGAAGCTACCGAGGTGGCTGACGAGATGTTGTTGAAGAAGCGTCCCGTCCACTACATTATACGTCACTCTGATAGCATCGCCTAAAAAACGCATATCGCCATCTGTTGACTGGAGTGGTTAACGCAGATAAATGTTTATTTTTATTTCCAGACAAACAGTGCATTTTTACATTTATTTCATTAAATAATTATATAATAGTCAGAAAACTGCAGATTTGTAATAAGTATGAATTTAAAACCTACTTCCACATTCTACCAACCCAACAGATGTTACTACTACAGGGAATATTAACCAATGAGGAGGGTCTTTCCACATTCTACCAACCCAACAGATGTTTATACAATGAAAACTTTCAGGTTAATTGAAGTTAAATTCCCAAAAAGCCTAAACAGGTTTGGTAATTGATCACTGGATTGATCACTGGAGTCAGATGTGAAGGAGGAGGTTGATCATCAGGAGTCAGATGTGAAGGAGGAGGTTGATCATCAGGAGTCAGATGTGAAGGAGGAGGTTGATCATCAGGAGTCAGATGATCATGAATGTGGAGGAGGTTGATCATCAGGAGTCAGATGTGAAGGAGGAGGTTGATCATCAGGAGTCAGATGTGAAGGAGGAGGTTGATCATCAGAAGTCAGATGTGAAGGAGGAGGTTGATCATCAGGAGTCAGATGTGAAGGAGGAGGTTGATCATCAGGAGTCAGATGTGAAGGAGGAGGTTGATCATCAGGAGTCAGATGTGAAGGAGGAGGTTGATCATCAGGAGTCAGATGTGAAGGAGGAGGTTGATCATCAGGAGTCAGATGTGAAGGAGGAGGTTGATCATCAGGAGTCAGATGTGAAGGAGGAGGTTGATCATCAGGAGTCAGATGTGAAGGAGGAGGTTGATGGCCACATCAGTGAATCATACTTTTTGGAGAAATGTCCTCTGGTCTGAAGAAACAAATGTAGAACTGTTTGTCCATAATGAGCATCGTTATGTTTGGAAGTAAAAGTGAGAGGCTTGCAAACCAAAGCTCACCATCCCAACTGTGAAGCATGGAGGTTGCAGCATCATGTCTGTGGGGGTGTTTTGTTTGCAGGTGAGACTAGTGCACTTCACAAATTAGATGGCATCATGAGGTGGGGAAATTATGTGGATATATTGAAGCAACATCTCAAGACATGAGTTAAAGCTTGGTCGCAAATGGGTCTTCCAAATGGACAATGACCCCAAGCATGCTTCCAAAGTTGTGGCAAAATGGCTTAAGGACAACAAAATTAAGGTATTGGAGTGGCCATCACATAGCCCTGACCTCAATCGTATAGAAAATGTGTGGGCAGAACTGAAAAAGCGTGTGCGAGCAAGGAGGCCTACAAACCTGACTCAGTTACACCAGCTCTGTCAGGAGGAATGGGCAAAAATGCACCCAACTTATTGTGGGAAGCTTGTTAAACAATTTAAAGGCAAGGCTACCAAATACTAATTGAGTGTATGAAACATTTTACTGAAATAAATAATTCTTTCTACTATTATTTTGACATTTCACATTCTTAAAATAAAGTGGTGATCCTAACTGACCTAAGACAGGGAATTTTTACTAGGATTAAATGCCAGGAATTGTGATGAGATTAAATGTATTTGGCTAAGGTGTATGTAAACTTTCGACTTCAACTTTAGGTACCGTTACTGTGTTAAAAACAGAGGCAGTTGTGGGACTGATGTGTGTGGTGTTAAAGGGGAAATCTGAAATTTGTTTCTAAACATTGGAGTAAAAAAATAATGCCAGCTTTGTAATTGTTTCAACTGCAGATTGGTTGTTTGATTGTTGTGTGGCCTTTTTAAAGGGGCAACCTAGGTTTTAAATAGAAACAAAATGTCAGCCCAGAGACCTGAGCTGTGTTGGAATACTCATACTAACTGTACTATTTGTGACGTACATTGAGTTTGTAGTTTGCTTATTGGTCGTAGTATGATATAGTTGGTTTAGCCAAAAGTTCCCTGGTATGCAAGCATTTCTAAACTTTTATTCACTTTTATGGGGTATTGTGATGTCATTATGGGGTATTGTGATGCCATTATGGGGTATTGTGATGTCATTATGGGGTATTGTGATGTCATTATGGGGTATTGTGATGTCATTATGGGGTATTGTCTGAAGATAGATCATTTAAAAAAAATGTCATCCATTTTAGAATAGTAGACAAATAACTTTTTACTGGTTGAAGTTGTTTTTAAATATAAAGTAGTACATTTTCGACAAAAACATAAACATTATATTAAACAGGACATTCAAATGAACCTTACAATTATAATCCAAAGTAGTGTGAAATGCACTCATAAGCAACCTGGAAATGGAGGCTATATCTGCTGTCAGCCTATGAGAACTCCCCTGAGTTTTCCCCCACGGTGGTGAACTAGTGAATAGACACAGAGATTAATGTGAGTTTCCTTGAGTAGCATCCTGATCTTGCACTGATAGTGTGTTGTCATATTCAGAATACATTGTGGAAAAACTACAATCTCTGCTCACCTTTTTGCTCCAGGCAGATATACAACATCCATAACTTGTGGTTTCTGCATTAGAAGGGAGGGGTTTCTGCATTAGAAGGGAGGGGTTTCTGCAACCAAATTGCATGTGCATCGCCCTTGTTGCAATTTTAGCAAACACAGAAAAGGGTCTATATAGAAGACCAAAAGTCATCTGGCACACTGCTTAGGATGTCAACAACTTTTACTTTTTTCTAGCCTAAAATCTTCAATGTTCCTACTAATGTGAAAACAAGACTAAATATGACTATTGTTGCTCACTTGACTGTCTTAAAACAATTTTCAAGTAATTTTAACATTCATTACAGACGTCAATTGTTGTACAACATCATGGCTACGCTGTTGGCATCACCTTTTACAGTGGATTTCTGTTGTTGTGGGCCTTTAACCATCTGTCTGACTTGTTCTTTACACAGGAGAGAGACGTGACTATCGTGGATCCTCTGGGGAGCCTCAACATCATGATGCTAACAAGGCAGAGAAGAGTCTCTCCAGTTGATATCACCTCAAGAAACACCAGCAGAGACCCACAGGGAAATAATCTCACTGCTTCTCTGACTGTGGGTAAGGTTGCAAATCTTCATCAGAACTTAAAATACACCAGCGAGTACACACAGGAGAGAAATCTCACCACTGTTTTGATTGTGGGAAGAGTTACTTAAGATCAGAATCACTAAAAGTACACATGAGAATTCACACAGGAGAGAAATCTTATAGCTGTGATCATTGCGGGAATAGTTTTACTCACTCAAGCTGTCTGACAGTACATCTGAGAGCACACAAGGAAGAGAAACCTTACCACTGCGGAAAGAGTTTTGTTAGTTCAACAGATTTAAAATCACACCAGAAAATACACACAGTAGAGAAACCTTATAACTGTACTCAATGTGGGAAGAGTTTTGTTACATTTAGCCATCTGACTATACACCAGAGAACACACACAGGAGAGAAATCTCATAGCTGTGATCAATGTCACAAGAGATACTCTGATAAAAGATCTCTGATCAAACATCAGAAAATACATACATGAAGTAGTTGTTTCATGATATCAATGAAATGTCACAATGTAGAATGTTTTAACAATGTAGTGGGAGTATTTTAATGATGTCACAATGTAGAATGTTTTAACATTGTAGTAGGAGTATTTTAATGATGTCACAATGTAGAATGTTTTAACATTGTAGTAGGAGTATTTTAATGATGTCACAATGTAGAATGTTTAAACATTGTAGTAGGAGTATTTTAATGATGTCACAATGTAGAATGTTTTAACATTGTAGTAGGAATACAAAGGATTTGAATTTGTTAAAAGTCCATATTGATACAGAAACACTAAACCATGATTTAGATGTATTAAGAACAAGTTGATTGACAAAGTCATGAGAAATTGGAAGAATTGAATAGATCACATTTTGGCTTTGATAAAAGATATGCCTCAGGGGTCAAAATGATCCATGTCAGAACTATGGTTCAATGTAAATATGTAGTGGATCTAAAGTTTGTTTTAAATTATCACTCATTAAAAACTAACCAATCAACACATGCTTCTCTTTGAATGACTAATATAATATTACACCGTTGTGAAATAAATTAAAATAAAATCTTGGTTCCTCAACTGTGTTGCCCCTCCAGTCAGCAGAAGACGATGTGCGTCTTTTCATATTTTATTTTACTTATGTATTTTTTAAAATTCAAAATACAGACCTACAATTTACATTGTTACATTATACAAAACAGAACTAGTATTAACTAGAAAATACTAAAACATACAAAATATCAATGAAGTAATAAAAAATTAACTATTTTAGTGTAGTTGTTGTCACTCTGAAAAAATCTATAATGATTCAGGAAAATGTTATTCTTGTTGTTATTCACTAGGGTTAATGTTGTTATTCACTAGGGTTAATGTTGTTATTCACCAGGGTTAATGTTGTTATTCACTAGGGTTAATGTTGTTATTCACTAGGGTTAATGTTGTTATTCACTAGGGTTAATGTTGTTATTCACTAGGGTTAATGTTGTTATTCACTAGGGTTAATGTTGTTATTCACTAGGGTTAATGTTGTTATTCACTAGGGTTAATGTTGTTATTCACTAGGGTTAATGTTGATATTCACTAGGGTTAATGTTGTTATTCACTAGGGTTAATGTTGTTATTCACTAGGGCTAATGTTGTTATTCACTAGGGTTAATGTTGTTATTCACTAGGGTTGATGTTGTTATTCACTAGGGTTAATGTTGTTATTCACTAGGGTTAATGTTGTTATTCACTAGGGTTAATGTTGTTATTCACTAGGGTTAATGTTGTTATTCACTAGGGTTAATGTTGTTATTCACTAGGGTTAATGTTGTTATTCACTAGGGTTAATGTTGTTATTCACCAGGGTTAATGTTGTTATTCACCAGGGTTAGGGTTAATGTTGTTATTCACTAGGGTTAATGTTGTTATTCACTAATGTTGTTATTCACTAGGGTTAATGTTGTTATTCACTAGGGTTAATGTTGTTATTCACTAGGGTTAATGTTGTTATTCACTAGGGTTAATGTTGTTATTCACTAGGGTTAATGTTGTTATTCACTAGGGTTAATGACAATATTCACTAGGGTTAATGTTGTTATTCACTAGGGTTAATGTTGTTATTCACTAGGGTTAATGTTGTTATTCACTAGGGTTAATGTTGTTATTCACTAGGGTTAATGTTGTTATTCACTAGGGGTTATTACTAGGGTTAATGTTGTTATTCACTAGGGTTAATGTTTTATTCACTAGGGTTAATGTTGTTATTCACTAGGGTTAATGTTGTTATTCACTGTAGAATGTTGTTATTCACTAGGGTTAATGTTGTTATTCACTAGGGTTAATGTTGTTATTCACTCACTAGGGTTAATGTTGTTATTCACAGGGTTAATGTTGTTATTCACCAGGGTTAATGTTGTTATTCACTAGGGTTAATGTTGTTATTCACTAGGGTTAATGTTGTTATTCAGTAGGGTTAATGTTGTTATTCACTAGGGTTAATGTTTTATTCACTAGGGTTAATGTTGTTATTCACTAGGGTTAATGTTGTTATTCACTAGGGTTAATGTTGTTATTCACTAGGGTTAATGTTGTTATTCACTAGGGTTAATGTTGTTATTCACTAGGGTAATGTTGTTATTCACTAATGTTGTTATTCACTAGGGTTAATGTTGTTATTCACTAGGGTTAATGTTGTTATTCACTAGGGTTAATGTTGTTATTCACTAGGGTTAATGTTGTTATTCACTAGGTTAATGTTGTTATTCACTAGGGTTAATGTTGTTATTCAAGGGTTAATTGTTATTCACAGGGTTAATGTTGTTATTCATAGGGTTAATGTTGTTATTCACTAGGGTTAATGTTGTTATTCACTAGGGTTAATGTTAAATATTCACTAGGGTTAATGTTGTTATTCACTAGGGTTAATGTTGTTATTCACTAGGGTTAATGTTGTTATTCACTAGGGTTAATGTTGTTATTCACTAGGGTTAATGTTGTTATTCACTAGGGTTAATGTTGTTATTCACTAGGGTTAATGTTGTTATTCACTAGGGTTAATGTTGTTATTCACTAGGGTTAATGTTGTTATTCACTAGGGTTAATGTTGTTATTCACCAGGGTTAATGTTGTTATTCACTAGGGTTAATGTTGTTATTCACTAGGGTTAATGTTGTTATTTTAGGGTTAATGTTGTTATTCACTAGGGTTAATGTTGTTATTCAATACAGGGTTAATTTTGTTATTCACTAGGGTTAATGTTGTTATTCACTAGGGTTAATGTTGTTATTCACTAGGGTTAATGTTAAATTCATAGGGTTAATGTTGTTATTCACTAGGGTTAATGTTATTCACTAGGGTTAATGTTGTTATTCACTAGGGTTAATGTTGTTATTCACAGGGTTAATGTTGTTATTTATTAATGTTGTTATTCACTAGGGTTAATGTTGTTATTGTTAATGTTGTTATTCACTAGGGTTAATGTTGTTATTCACTAGGGTTAATGTTGTTATTCACTAGGGTTAATGTTGTTATTCACTAGGGTTAATGTTGTTATTCACTAGGGTTAATGTTGTTATTCACTAGGGTTAATGTTGTTATTCACTAGGGTTAATGTTGTTATTCACTAGGGTTAATGTTGTTATTCACTAGGGTTAATGTTGTTATTCACTAGGGTTAATGTTGTTATTCACTAGGGTTAATGTTTGTTATTCACTAGGGTTAATGTTGTTATTCACTAGGGTTAATGTTGTTATTCACTAGGGTTAATGTTGTTATTCACTAGGGTTAATGTTGTTATTCACTAGGGTTAATGTTGTTATTCACTAGGGTTAATGTTGTTATTCACTAGGGTTAATGTTGTTATTCACTAGGGTTAATGTTGTTATTCACTAGGGTTAATGTTGTTATTCACTAGGGTTAATGTTGTTATTCACTAGGGTTAATGTTGTTATTCACTAGGGTTAATGTTGTTATTCACTAGGGTTAATGTTGTTATTCACTAGGGTTAATGTTGTTATTCACTAGGGTTAATGTTGTTATTCACTAGGGTTAATGTTGTTATTCACTAGGGTTAATGTTGTTATTCACTAGGGTTAATGTTGTTATTCACTAGGGTTAATGTTGTTATTCACTAGGGTTAATGTTGTTATTCACTAGGGTTAATGTTGTTATTCACTAGGGTTAATGTTGTTATTCACTAGGGTTAATGTTGTTATTCACTAGGGTTAATGTTGTTATTCACTAGGGTTAGTGTTGTTATTCACTAGGGTTAATGTTGTTATTCACTAGGGTTAATGTTGTTATTCACTAGGGTTTGTGTTGTTATTCACTAGGGTTAGTGTTGTTATTCACTAGGGTTAATGTTGTTATTCACTAGGGTTAATGTTGTTATTCACTAGGGTTAATGTTGTTATTCACTAGGGTTAATGTTGTTATTCACTAGGGTTAATGTTGTTATTCACTAGGGTTAATGTTGTTATTCACTAGGGTTAATGTTGTTATTCACTAGGGTTAATGTTGTTATTCACTAGGGTTAATGTTGTTATTCACTAGGGTTAATGTTGTTATTCACTAGGGTTAATGTTTTAATAAAATATTTATATTCAATCAGAAAAATGTGTAATTTTGGTATAGAATTTTTGAATTTTTGTTTGTGTATAAAGTATTTGGCAACAAGAATAAAAAATCACAATCATTTCAGTGGTCTTGTTATCATTGCAATAGTAACATATTATATCCTTCATGTTAAACATGGGCAGTGTTCATAATGGTAAATAAGTATCTTGCAAGGTTTCCCCAAAACTATGACACAAATTTACATTAAAGAACAAGTAGGAAAGATTCTCACCTTTTTCACAGAAAACACAGATATCATCAACAGCCACACATGTGGACATCATAGAATTACATGGCTATATCTGATGTAACATGTTAAAGTGCTCTTCCTTAACGTTGTTTGTTATACAGTATTTGTGAGGCCTGAACCAGGCATGTTTCCAGACAAGGTCAGGAATAATAAGCAGGTTCCACAAACACTTTCCTCTCGGTGGAAGTTGCTTTTGTGAACGGAGAATTGGTCTTATATATTTATTACAACAAGATCTCTCAAGTAAACCCACGCCTTCCAATCTGAGTTCTGGATCAACTTTGTGTTCATTACCAAAGATAAGATGAGTTTTCATTAGTGTAGTTAGACCCCTGGGAACGGCTCTGACCACAGAAATAAACTCTCTGAAAGGTATTGGAAACCCTTTCAATGTTATAAATTGTTCATATGTGAGAATATTACCTCTGTTGTCAAAAACATCAAGAACAAAGTCATTATTCCTCTCATGCCAGCTGGGGTAGAACAAGGACTTATTCCTTACAGTCATGTCTGAATTATTCCACAAAAGATCTTTATGTGGGGAAGAAATGTGCAGGAAACATATTTTCCAGGCCATTAAAACCTCTTAAGGATGACGCAGAATAAAGTCCCACTGCAGGAACATCAATCAGCGGAAATTTCAGAGCGCCACCTATAGTTTTCGTTAAAACTCAAACTTTCATTAAAACACACATACAATGTATTGAATTAAAGCTGCACTCGTTGTGAATCTAGGCACCAAGTCAGATTTGTAAAATGCTTTTCGGCGAAAGCATGATAAGCTATTATCTGATAGCATGCACCCCCAAAATACCAGGACGTCACATAAACAACAGATTTTGCGGTAGCCGGCGCTACACAAAACGCAGAAATAAAATATAAAACATTCATTACCTTTGACGAGCTTCTCTGTTGGCACTCCTATATGTCCCATAAACATCACAATTGGGTCTTTTTCCCGATTAAATCCGTCATTGTATACCCAAAATGTCATTTCATGAAGGCTGGTCTGATCCAGGAAAATTCCCATTTACAAGACGCAAAGTCACGTTTTAAAATTACAAAAGTTGCCTATAAACTTTTACAAATCACTTCAAACTACTTTTCTAAACCAACTTTAGGTATTAATAAACGTTAATAATCTATCAAATTGATCACGGGGCAAACTGTATTCGATAGCAGAAAGTCTTGAAATCATCACCATGTTTACACTTTCAAAACATCATGCAGTGCGTTTCAAGTTTGGCATTGCCATTACGTCATCCAACCAAGGATAACGGACGAATAAAATGCCAGTACAGGCGCCATCGTGTGGAAGCTGTAGGCATTGTAATGGGGTCCTCGTTTTTGTCCTGTCGCCTTAAACAATGCATTGACTGGCGGATGAATATTATCTTTGTGTTTTTGGTGAACAGTTTTCCCTGGAAATGTTGCGCGATTTTTTTACAAAAAGCTGCGGAAATTCGCATCATCCTTAGGAGGATTTATTAACCTCCTAAGCTTGTTGGTGAAATTATCCTAGCCATACAGCTTGGGTTGGTCTACTATTATCCTACTGAACAGTACAGCTTGGGTTGGTCTACTATTATCCTACTGAACAGTACAGCTTGGGTTGGTCTACTATTATCCTACTGAACAGTACAGCTTGGGTTGGTCTACTATTATCCTACTGAACAGTACAGCTTGGGTTGGTCTACTATTATCCTACTGACCAGTACAGCTTGGGTTGGTCTACTATTATCCTACTGAACCAGTACAGCTTGGGTTGGTCTACTATTATCCTACTGAACAGTACAGCTTGGGTTGGTCTACTATTATCCTACTGAACAGTACAGCTTGGGTTGGTCTACTATTATCCTACTGACCAGTACAGCTTGGGT
>NW_027010834.1:0-28190 GCF_036934945.1 Oncorhynchus masou masou | reverse complement strand
GGAAACAAGGTTGATGAAATCCCAGCATACTACTCGCCAATGTCCAGTCTCTTCACAACAAGGTTGATGAAATCCGAGCAAGGGTAGCATTCCAGAGAGACATCAGAGACTGTAACATTCTTTCCTTCACGGAAACATGGCTCACCCGAGACACGCTATCGGAGTTGGTACAGCCAGCTGGTTTCTTCACGCATCGTGCCGACAGAAACAAACATCTTTCGGAGTACACATCACGGACAAACTGAATTGGTCCACCCACACAGACAGCGTGGTGAAGAAGGCTCAGCAGCGCCTCTTCAACCTCAGGAGGCTGAAGAAATTCGGCTTGTCACCAAAAGCACTCACAAACTTTTACAGTTGAGAGCACAATTGAGAGCATCCTGTCGGGTTGTATCACCGCCTGGTACGGCAACTGCTCCGCCCACAACCATAAGGCTCTCCAGCGGGTAGTGAGGTCTACACAACGCATCACCGGGGGCAAACTACCTCCCCTCCAGGACACCTACACCACCCGATGTCACAGGAAGGCCATAAAGATCATCAAGGACAGCAACCACATTTACATTTACATTACATTTAAGTCATTTGGCAGACGCTCTTAGCCAGAGCGACTTACAAATTGGTGAATTCACCTTATGACATCCAGTGGAACAGCCACTTTACAATAGTGCATCTAAATCATTTAGGGGGGGGGGTGAGAAGGATTACTTTATCCTATCCTAGGTATTCCTTAAAGAGGTGGGGTTTCAGGTGTCTCCGGAAGGTGGTGATTGACTCCGCTGTCCTGGCGTCGTGAGGGAGTTTGTTCCACCATTGGGGGCCAGAGCAGCGAACAGTTTTGACTGGGCTGAGCGGGAACTGTACTTCCTCAGTGGTAGGGAGGCGAGCAGGCCAGAGGTGGATGAACGCAGTGCCCTTGTTTGGGTGTAGGGCCTGATCAGAGCCTGGAGGTACTGCGGTGCCGTTCCCCTCACAGCTCCGTAGGCAAGCACCATGGTCTTGTAGCGGATGCGAGCTTCAACTGGAAGCCAGTGGAGAGAGCGGAGGAGCGGGGTGACGTGAGAGAACTTGGGAAGGTTGAACACCAGACGGGCTGCGGCGTTCTGGATGAGTTGTAGGGGTTTAATGGCACAGGCAGGGAGCCCAGCCAACAGCGAGTTGCAGTAATCCAGACGGGAGATGACAAGTGCCTGGATTAGGACCTGCGCCGCTTCCTGTGTGAGGCAGGGTCGTACTCTGCGGATGTTGTAGAGCATGAACCTACAGGAACGGGCCACCGCCTTGATGTTAGTTGAGAACGACAGGGTGTTGTCCAGGATCACGCCAAGGTTCTTAGCGCTCTGGGAGGAGGACACAATGGAGTTGTCAACCGTGATGGCGAGATCATGGAACGGGCAGTCCTTCCCCGGGAGGAAGAGCAGCTCCGTCTTGCCGAGGTTCAGCTTGAGGTGGTGATCCGTCATCCACACTGATATGTCTGCCAGACATGCAGAGATGCGATTCGCCACCTGGTCATCAGAAGGGGAAAGGAGAAGATTAATTGTGTGTCCTCTGCATAGCAATGATAGGAGAGACCATGTGAGGTTATGACAGAGCCAAGTGACTTGGTGTATAGCGAGAATAGGAGAGGGCCTAGAACAGAGCCCTGGGGGACACCAGTGGTGAGAGCGCCGGAGATGCCCAACTCGGAGAGGGTGGAGAGGAGGATCTGATGGTTCACAGTATCGAAGGCAGCCGATAGGTCTAGAAGGATGAGAGCAGAGGAGAGAGAGTTAGCTTTAGCAGTGCAGAGCGCCTCCGTGATACAGAGAAGAGCAGTCTCAGTTGAATGACTAGTCTTGAAACCTGACTGATTTGGATCAAGAAGGTCATTCTGAGAGAGATAGCGGGAGAGCTGGCCAAGGACGGCACGTTCAAGAGTTTTGGAGAGAAAAGAAAGAAGGGATACTGGTCTGTAGTTGTTGACATCGGAGGGATCGAGTGTAGGTTTTTTCAGAAGGGGTGCAACTCTCGCTCTCTTGAAGACGGAAGGGACGTAGCCAATGGTCAGGGATGAGTTGATGAGCGAGGTGAGGTAAGGGAGAAGGTCTCCGGAAATGGCCTGGAGAAGAGAGGAGGGGATAGGGTCAAGCGGGCAGGTTGTTGGGCGGCCGGCCGTCACAAGAAGCGAGATTTCATCTGGAGAGATAGGGGAGAAAGAGGTCAGAGCACAGGGTAGGGCAGTGTGAGCAGAACCAGCGGTGTCGTTTGACTTAGCAAACGAGGATCGGATGTCGTCGACCTTCTTTTCAAAATGGTTGACGAAGTCATCTGCAGAGAGGGAGGAGGGGGGAGGGGGAGGAGGATTCAGGAGGGAGGAGAAGGTGGCAAAGAGCTTCCTAGGGTTAGAGGCAGATGCTTGGAATTTAGAGTGGTAGAAAGTGGCTTTAGCAGCAGAGACAGAGGAGGAAAATGTAGAGAGGAGGGAGTGAAAGGATGCCAGGTCCGCAGGGAGGCGAGTTTCCCTCCATTTCCGCTCGGCTGCCCGAGCCCTGTTCTGTGAGCTCGCAATGAGTCGTCGAGCCACGGAGCGGGAGGGAGGACCGAGCCGGCCTGGAGGATAGGGGACATAGAGAGTCAAAGGATGCAGAAAGGGAAGAGGGAGGGTTGAGGAGGCAGAATCAGGAGATAGGTTGGAGAAGGTTTGAGCAGAGGAAGAGATGATAGGATGGAAGAGGAGAGAGTAGCGGGGGAGAGGGAGCGAAGGTTGGGACGGCGCGATACCATCCGAGTAGGGGCAGTGTGGGAAGTGTTGGATGAGAGCGAGAGGGAAAAGGATACAAGGTAGTGGTCGGAGACTTGGAGGGGAGTTGCAATGAGGTTAGTGGAAGAACAGCATCTAGTAAAGATGAGGTCGGCGTATTGCCTGCCTTGTGAGTAGGGGGAAGGTGAGAGGGTGAGGTCAAAAGAGGAGAGGAGTGGAAAGAAGGAGGCAGAGAGGAATGAGTCAAAGGTAGACATGGGGAGGTTAAAGTCGCCCAGGACTGTGAGAGGTGAGCCGTCCTCAGGAAAGGAGCTTATCAAGGCATCAAGCTCATTGATGAACTCTCTGAGGGAACCTGGAGGGCGATAAATGATAAGGATGTTAAGCTTGAAAGGGCTGGTAACTGTGACAGCATGGAATTCAAAGGAGGCGATAGACAGATGGGTAAGGGGAGAAAGAGAGAATGACCACTTGGGAGAGATGAGGATCCCGGTGCCACCACCCCGCTGACCGGAAGCTCTCGGGGTGTGCGAGAACACGTGGGCAGACGAAGAGAGAGCAGTAGGAGTAGCAGTGTTATCTGTGGTGATCCATGTTTCCGTCAGTGCCAAGAAGTCGAGGGACTGGAGGGAGGCATAGGCTGAGATGAACTCTGCCTTGTTGGCTGCAGATCGGCAGTTCCAGAGGCTACCGGAGACCTGGAACTCCACGTGGTCGTGCGCGCTGGGACCACCAGATTAGGGTGGCCGCGGCCACGTGGTGTGGAGCGTTTGTATGGTCTGTGCAGAGAGGAGAGAACAGGGATAGATAGACACATAGTTGACAGGCTACAGAAGAGGCTACGCTAATGCAAAGGAGATTGGAATAACAAGTGGACTACACGTCTCGAATGTTCAGAAAGTTAAGCTTACGTAGCAAGAATCTTATTGACTAAAATGATTGAAATGATACAGTACTGCTGGAGTAGGCTAGCTGGCAGTGGCTGCGTTGTTGACTTTGTAGGCTAGCTGGCAGTGGCTGCGTTGTTGACACTACACTAATCAAGTCGTTCCGTCGAGTGTAATAGTTTCTACAGTGCTGCTATTCGGGGCTAGCTGGCTAGCTAGCAGTGTTGATTACGTTACGTTACGTTAAAAGAACGACAATAGCTGGCTAGCTAACCTAGAAAATCGCTCTAGACTACACAATTGTCTTAGATACAAAGACGGCTATGTAGCTAGCTAGCTACGATCAAACAAATCAAACCGTTGTACTGTAATGAAGTGAAATGAAAATGTGATACTACCTGTGGAGCGAAGCGGAATGTTGACCGGGTTGTTGAAGTTCTATTCGGTAGACGTTGGTTAGCTGTTGGCTAGCTAGCTAGCAGTATCTCCTACGTTAAGGACGACAAATAGCTGGCTAGCTAACCTCGGTAAATTAAGATAATCACTCTAAGTCTACACACTCTAAACTACACAATTATCTTGGATACGAAGACAGCAAAGACAACTATGTAGCTAGCTATAACACTACACTAATCGAGTCGTTCAGTTGAGTGTAATAGTTTCTACAGTGCTGGTAGACGGTGGACGTTAACTAGCTGCTGGGCAGATAGCAGTGTAGACTACGTTAGGATGACGAAATACGATAATTACGCAATTATCTTTGATACAAAGATGGCTATGTAGCTAGCTAAGAAGAAATTGCTAAGATTAGACAAATCAAACCGTTGTACTATAATGAAATGTAATGAAAAGTTATACTACCTGCGGACCGAAGTGTAGATGCGACCGCTCGCTCCAACCCGGAACCGGAACCCTGCTATCATCCAGAAGGTGAGGTCAGTACAGGTGCATCAAAGCAGAGACTGAAAAAAAGCTTCTATCTCAAGGCCATCAGACTGTTAAACAGCCACCACTAACATTGAGTGGCTGCTGCCATACATGTGCAAAAATGTATCACTAGCCACTTTAAACAATGCCACTTAATATAATGTTTACATACCCTACATTACTCATCTCATATGTAGATACTGTACTCGATACCATCTACTGCATCTTGCCTATGCCGTTCTGTACCATCACTCATTCATATATCTTTATGTACATTTTCTTCATCCCTTTACACTTGTGTGTATAAGGTAGCTGTTGTGAAATTGTTAGGTTAGATTACTCGTTGGTTATTATTGCATTGTCGGAACTAGAAGCACAAGCATTTCGCTACACTCGCATTAACATCTGCTAACCATGTGTATGTGACAAATACAATTGGATTTAATTTGATATCTTAATAGTGTTTAAGTCCACAGTATAGCTTTTGACTGAAGCAAGAATTTTGCTAGGACTGTCTGGGAGTGGTCTGAGTGGGGAGGAGATACACTGAAAACTAGCTGTTATTGGCAGAGAGGTTCGGAACGGTCTTTCTTATTGGTCTATTAGCTAATTTACATCCTGGTGTTTTCAAACAGCTCTTCAACTAAAAGGGAATTACCGTCATTTTCACAATTTCAGAGTATTGTGCCAACCTCATAGTATATAAATATATGCTGAACAAAAATAGAAATGTAGGTTTTGAGGGAGCATGCAATTGACATGCTGACTGCAGGAATGTCCACCTGTTGCCAGAGAATTGAATGTTAACTTCTCTACCAGAAGCCGCCTCCAACGTCATTTTAGAGAATTTGGCAGTGTGTCCGACCGGCCTCACAACCGCATACCACGTGTAACCATGCCAGCCCAGCCCAGGACCTCCACATCCGGCTTCCTCAACTGTGTGATCGTCTGAGACCAGCCAACCAGATAGCCGATGAAACTGTGGGTTTGCACAAAAAATACAAATAACTTCACAGATCTTCATTGTAAAGGGTTTAAACACTGATTTACACCAGGAACGCACAATCCCTCCATCAGTGTTCAGACTGTCTGCAATAGACAGAGAGACGCTGGACTGAGGCCTTGTAGGCCTGTTGTAAAGGCAAGTCCTCACCAGACATCACCGGCAACAACATTGCCTATGGGCACAAACCCACTGTCGCTGGACCAGGCAGGACTGGCAAAATGTGCTCTTCACTGACGAGTCGCGGTTTTGTCTCACCAGGGGTAATGGTCGGATTCTTGTTTATTGTCGAAGGAATGAGCGTTACACCAAGGCCTGTACTCTGGAGCGGGGGCGATTTGGAGATCGAGGGTCTGTCATGGTCTGGGGAAGTGTGTCACAGCATTATCGGACTGAGCTTGTTGTCATTGCAAGCGATCTCAACACTGTGCGTTACAGGGAAGACATCCTCCTCCCTCACGTGGTACCCTTCCTGCAGGCTCATCCTGACATGACCCTCCAGCATGACAAAGCCACTAGCCATACTGCTCGTTCTGTGCGTGATTTCCTGAGACGCCCACTCGGACCATGGTCGTGATCCCCCCTTTGTTCAAGGACACATTATTCCATTTCTGTTAATCACACTTCTGTGGGACTTGTTCAGTTTATGTCTCAGTTGTTGAATCTTGTTATGTTCATACAAATTTTTACACATTAAGTTTGCTGAAAATAAACGCAGTTGACAGTGAGAGGACGTTTCTTTTTTGCTGAGTTTATGAACTGTAACTCAATAAAAGCTTAGAAATTGTTGTATGTTGCGTTTAGATTTTATTTCATTATATAAAACACAGGAAAATAATGTTTTTGATTGCACTATCCTATTAGCAACTCACCTACACACACAATCAGATTGTCTGCTGTGTTCTGACAGGTCTCTCTACCTGCCACTAGGTGTCTGTGGCTCTTATCTGATCAGGTATAACACAACCCCAAGGCATCAGGCTGATTGAATAACTGTGAAACGATAGTCGCATCTATGTAGGCATTGGTTGAAGCTCACTGTTAAAATCAAATTTCCCTAACATCATATCTAAACAAATATGATACCAATTATGATGAATATTCGCAAATCAACTTGATTGGAGGTACACAACATACTCCTCACCTCTTGTCATGAGCCGTCTGTCTGTTACCGAGAGACACATACCAGAATTTTAACAGGGTAGTTAGCAATTTAGTTTTTAGGGTAGCTAGCTCATATTATAGACTTCGGATTAGAACGAGACAATAGCATCCATAAAGTGACCATAGGACATAAGCAATGCCAGATTGACTACGTTATTATGTGCAAAGGTTTTTATTAAATTTATAATTTATCGCTCTCACTTGCGCATTTCTGTCCATTAAGAAACAACAATGTGCTACCTTTTCGTAGCATTTCTGACAATGCTACCATCTTTTTCCAACCAAATCTCAGAGTTCTATTGAAACAGGCCAGTAACGTAGTCGCTCAGCAACATAAACAGCTCGCCGACTGCACCAGCTAGGCAGCCAACCATGATAAGAAGTGGTTTAGGAGAAACCTAGGCTACTATAGATAGCTATATGATGGTACTTAAGCTGAGGTTAATTTCACTTCCTGTTGATCACTTCCTATTGAACACGAAATGAGGGAGAGCTCGGTTTGTTGTTTTGAAAGGTTTTTTGTTTTGAAAGTTTCTTAGTAGCTAGCTAACTTTTTAGTTTGGATCCCGTAATGCATTCGACATCATATGCTGGGACTGCTACTCTCTGTCCAGAGATCCTGCCAACCAAGGCTGGGTCTGAGGAGCTATTTTGCGTAGCAGCTAGCCTAGCTGCTAGCCAGCTGCCTATTAATTAATAAATCTTGTTAGGGCTAGGGTCTATTTTTCTCCATTTCCACCTGGCTGAAGTGCCCAAAGTAAACTGCCTGTTTCTCAAGCCCTGAAGCCAGGATATGCATATAATTGGTACCATTGGAAAGAAAACACTCTGAAGTTTGTAGATAATGTAGGAGACTATGGAACTGCGAGGGGTAACAGTGCAACCTACGTTGCTAGCTACCATGACAAAGACCAAAGTTGGCGGGAGAACCGTTGAGGACAGTGGTGTCTCTCTGGTGTCTCTCTATCACAGGTGAAGGGTCTTTTAAACAAACAAAAATAGTTCCACAAGCAGTTGTTACAACAACAAGAAAATAGCTTCAAATGGATAAATTAGACTACCTTGAGGGACTATCAAGGAACAACATGGTTGTGGACGGAATTGCAGAATCACCACATGAGACCTGGACAGAGTCTGAGGACAACGTGAGGAAATGATCTCTGAGAAATTGAAGATGGACCACCAGAAGATTGAGGTGAGTGCGCCCACAGGACTGGAAAACCCAACACCTTCCCAGGTGATAGGCCCAGGCTGATAGTGGTCAAGTTCCTGAGCTTCAAGGACAAGGTAGCTGTTCTGGAAAGAGCCAAGAACTTGAGAGGAAAGTATACCTTTCGCAACGAGGAGGAAATAATTTATCCCAGCCATGAAAGCTGACAGAATGCGTGAGGACATTACTTACATATGCTATGACAGGCTCAATGTCCACCCTCCCTTCAAGAAGCTTGGACGGGATGAGAGAGTGTTGCTGTATGTAATCAGAGTCATATCCCTGTAATGCTTAGAGCATAACTTATGTCAATTGAAGTGTTATGCCAATTGATGTTATTGAAGTTTTGTGGTTGCAGGTTAACTTGGCACATCTAAAGCCTTTTATTGTGTGGTGTTTCTATAGGCCACCAAATGCTAACAGTCAGTATGTAAATAATATGTGTGAAATGCTTGCTAGTGTATGTGATGTAAACAGAGATGTCTACTTTCTTGGGGACCTGAATATTGACTGGTTTTCATCAAGCTGTCCACTCAAGAGGAAGCTTCTCACTGTAACCAGTGCCTCTAATCTGGCTATTAGCTTATTAATCACTAATTAGTGACATAGTCCAGATCTCGTTCCCATGTCCAGGAGTCCTGTGATCGCTGCTGCTGCCCGTTACCACGCTGCTTGGTCTATTTGTGGTGGGTGTTTCTGTAACGGCATTCTTCATACCTCTTCTGAGGAGGAGTAGCGAGAAGGATCGGAGGACCAATGCGCAGCGTGGTAAGTGCCCATAACGTTTATTTTAAGACATAAACTGCACACTATGAAATACAAAACAATAAATGTTAACATGAACAAAAACCGAAACAGTACCGTGTGGCAACAAACACTCACACGGAAAAAACACCCACAAACCAAAAGTGAAACACAGGCTACCTAAGTATGAACCTCAAACATAGCCTGCCCATCCCAACTCACGCCCTGACCATACTAAAACAAAGAATAAAATAACTAACTATAGAACTATGGTCAGAACGTGACACACAGAAATTGATAAAACTGGACCATGTTTAAAACACAAGCGGTTCTAAGCTTAATTCAATATTACACAGGTAAACTTACCGTTACAGAAATCAGGAATGCGGTCTTGCTTTATTTATCTGAGCTACTGTGTCCAACACACCACCACCTGTTGTTATGCTGGGCACATAATGACAAAAAAGGAGGTTATTATGAGGAAATGTTGTTTTGCCAAAATAAAGGTTTAAGGAAATACAGCAGGCACCACATTACCACAAGACAAAACAGCTGACTAAATCAAGCCTGATGGACTTGTAAGTATAAAAGCAAAGCCTGCTTTCGTTGAATAAAAATAGCTTGTAAAGGTAGCGTAATGGGATAATGTCTTAAATCTTCTTCAGGATTGGTGGGTCCCCTGCGGGACAGTTGAGCTAACGTAGGTTAGTAACAACTGTAGGTTAGTAAGGTTAGTAACAAGAACGTTTCCCAGGAAATAGACATATCTGATATTGACACAAAGCTTAAATTCTTCACTGTCCAATTTACATTAGCTACTACAGTGAATGAATACCATGCTATTGTTTGAGGAGAGTGCACAGTTTTGAACATGAAACATTATTAATAAACAAACTAGGCACATTTGGGCAGTCTTGACACAAAAGTTTGAACAGAAATGCAATGGTTCATTGGATCACACTAAAACTTTGCCTTGGCTTTCTCTTGCATTTCAATGATGATGGTACAAAACAAATACATAAACTATCTTTTATCTCTTACCAGATCTATTGTGTTATATTCTCCAACATTCTTTTCACATATCCACAAACTTCAAAGTGTTTCCTTTCAAATGGTACCAAGAAAATGCACATCCTTGCTTCAGGGCCTGAGCTACAGGCAGTTAGATTTGGGTATGTCATTTTAGGTGAATATTTTTTTTTAAAAAGGCTGATCTTTAAGATGTGTGAAGAATCCAATACTTTACCTTGTATGTGGTATAAATCACATTTTTGTGGATGCTCATCCTCTAATTATGAATCAAGCTGCTTGAGAAGGTTTGAATCCCATGCAACCTGCCTACACATAGTTTAAAGTACAATACCAACATAGCTACTGTTGCACTCATGTGAATGTCCTTTCTTTTTTGGCTTCTCACCAATGCCTATTCGCATTTGAAACATTGTGTTTTATTTTTTATTGTCATTAAGCATGACGCTGCAGTCGTTGTGCTGTGAAATTGGGTTGGCACTGATGAGAAAATCTGCCACAGCAACAATTAGCTGGAGTGATGCCTACATAACAGAGTTTTGCTGCTTCTTCAAGTTAAATACGGTCTTCTCTAGAAACAATGAGAACGTACTCTCCTGAGGCCTCACCTCACCTGCTCTCAAATTTGTCAACTGCTTACGTGGAGAGTTAATAAAAAAATAGAAGATCAACTGGGGAATGTGTCGATAATTGGGACTATTTTTCTCTCTCAATGACAGGTTTAGTCCTCTACTTGTAAAAAAAGAGATGCCTTGGCACTGTGGTTGTCCTCATTTCCCCACAACAGCCTGGGTTGTTCCAGTGCTCAGGTTTCCAATGTGCTGCTGGCCACACAGCCATCCGTATAATGACTATGACTCTGAACTATGCTCCAAATGCCCATCAGATGACTCCCTGAGACACCCATGAAACACTGAAGGAAACGTACAACATGTTTGACATTGAAAATCTGACAAAAAGGGGGAAAAGAGCAGAAGAAAGGTTGGAGGGTCACAGCTTTAATAGTTTTCTTCCTCATCTCTGTGAGCAGCTGGACGGAAGGCGGGTGGAACTCCTTGGGATTAGGCGATAAATCAGAAAGTATGATGTGGGAACCAATGACCTGCTAGAAGACGTGTGCTGTGGCAGTAGAGTCGCACACACAGAGAGGTCGGCCTGTCCTTGAGTTGGATGGTGGGGTGGGTTGGGCTGTGGGTAGGTTTCAGGGGGGGGGCTCTTCCTGTCTTCCCCCACTAATATTCATACAGACAACCAGGACGTTTGACCCTCTCTGTTCCCCACTCTTAGCCTGTTATGGGAATATACATGTTACTGGATCATGTAACAAAAGGAAAACTGAACAGTGCTTTATCGGTCAAAGACAATCAGTTGTGACCATAGATGATAAAAAGAAATTGGCATTTTTATGCAAGGAAAGATTCTGCCACATCACTTACAGTATAGCTAGATTTAAATGAAACTTTGTTGCAGGTCAGGGGATATAGTTTGTTTGCCTTGACACTGGAATTCTTTCAACCAATGCTGGTTAGATTGACTCCTCTCAGTCCACTCATGACAAAGGTCAAATGAAGAGTCTTTATCCCCCCCCCTCTTCCCAAAGTCACGGCCCCTGTCCTGTCCTGACCCTGCCCTGCCCTGTCCTGTCCTGTCCTGTCCCTGTCCCTTCCTGTTCTGGTCCTGTCCCTGTCTTGTCCCTGTCCTGTCCCTGTCCTGTCCTGTCCTGCCCTGTCCTGTCCCTGTCCTGTCCTGTCCTGTCCTGTCCCTGTCCCTTCCTGTTCTGGTCCTGTCCCTGTCCTGTCCCTGTCCTGTCCCTGTCCCTTCCTGTCCCTGTCCCTGTCCTGTCCTGTCCCTGTACCTTCCTGTCCTGGTCCTGTCCTGTCCTTGTCTTGTCCCTGTCCTGTCCCTGTCCTGTCCCTGTCCTGTCCTTGTCCTGTCCCTGTCCCTTCCTGTCCTGGTCCTGTCCTTGTCTTGTCCCTGTCCTGTCCCTGTCCTGTCCTTGTCCTGTCCCTGTCCTGGCCCTGTCCTGTCCTTGTCCTGCCCCTGTCCTGCCCCTGTCCTGTCCTTGTCTTGTCCCTGTCCTGTCCCTGTCCTGTCCTTGTCCTGTCCATGTCCTGGCCCTGTCCTGTCCTTGTCCTTCCCCTGTCCTGTCCTTGTCTTGTCTTGTCCCTGTCCTGTCCTTGTCCTTGTCCTGTCCCTGTCCTGGCCCTGTCCTGTCCTTGTCCTGCCCCTGTCATGTCCTTGTCCTGTCCCTGTCCTGGCCCTGTCCTCTCCTTGTCCTGTCCCTGTCCTGTCCTGTCCCTGTCCTGGCCCTGTCCTGTCCTGTCCTGGTCCTGTCCTTGTCCTGTCCCTGTCCTTGTCCTGTCCCTGTCCCTGTCCTCGCCCTGTCCTTATCCTATCCCTGTCCCTGTACCCTGTCCTTGTCCTGTCCCTGTCCTGGCCCTGTCCTCTCCTTGTCCTGTCCTGGCCCTGTCCTGTCCCTGCCCTTGTCCTGTCCCTGTCCTGGCCCTGTCCTGTCCCTGTCCTTGTCCTGTCCCTGTCCTGGCCCTGTCCTGTCCTTTCCTGTCCTGTCCCTGTCCTTGTCCTGTCCCCTGTCCCTGTCCCTGTCCTGTCCCTGTCCCTGTCCTGTCCTGTCCCTGTCCTGTCCTGTCCTTCCCTGTCCCTGTCCTGTCCCTGTCCTGTCTTGTGTCCTGTCCTTGTCCTGTCCTGTCCCTGTCCCTGTCCCCCTGTCCCTGTCCCTGTCCTTGTCCTGTCCCTGTCCTTGTCCTGTCCCTGTCCTTGTCCTGTCCCTGTCCTGGTCCCCTGTCCTGTCCCTGTCCTGTCCCTGTCCTTGTCCTGTCCCTGTCCTGGCCCTATGTCCCTGTCCTGTCCTGTCCCTGTCCTGGCCCTGTCCTCTCCTTGTCCTGTCCTGGCCCTGTCCTGTCCCTGTCCTTGTCCTGTCCCTGTCCTGGCCCTGTCCTGTCCCTGTCCTTGTCCTGTCCCTGTCCTGTCCCTGTCCTGTCCCTGTCCTGTCCCTGTCCTGGCCCTGTCCTGTCCTTTCCTTGTCCTGTCCCTGTCCCTTGTCCTGTCCCTGTCCTGTCCCTGTCCCTGTCCCTGTCCCTGTCCTGTCCCTGTCCTTGTCCTGTCCCTGTCCTTGTCCTGTCCCTGTCCTGGCCCTGTCCTGTCCCTGTCCTTGTCCTTGTCCTGTCCCTGTCCTGGCCATGTCCTGTCCTGTCCTGTCCTGTCCTTGTCCTGTCCTGTCCCTGTCCCTGTCCTGGCCCTGTCCTGTCCCTGTCCTGTCCTGTCCTTGTCCTGTCCCTGTCCTGCCCTGTCCTTGTCCTGTCCCTGTCCTGTCCTGTCCCTGTCCTGTCCTGTCCCTGTCCTGTCCCTGTCCTGTCCCTGTCCCTGTCCTGGCCCTGTCCTGTCCCTGTCCTGTCCTTGTCCTGTCCCTGTCCTGTCCTGTCCTTGTCCTGTCCTGTCCCTGTCCTGTCCTGTCCTGTCCTGTCCCTGTCCTTGTCCTGTCCCCTGTCCTTTCCCTGTCCTGTCCTGTCCTTGTCCCTGTCCTGTCCCTGTCCTGTCCTGTCCCTGTCCTGTCCCTGTCCTGTCCTTGCCCTGCCCCTGTCCTTTCCCTGTGCGTCTTCAAGGAGCTGCGTAAAATACTCTGTATAAGTAATCTGACAAGACAACGATCAGAGGGACGGAGAAGAAGTCTCTTGGCAGCTCAGATTATACAAAACAGTGAGGGATTAGAAGACCCATAAAAAAACTATTTTACCCAGGCTGCTTTAGATGACTGATATAGACAGGGATTGCAGCCATCCCAGGAAAATACACTCACTCACATGTCGTTGGGAATTAAGATGAAGAAAGGGAATGAGAGGAGGAGGAGGAAGAGGTGGAGGAGGAGGGAATAAGACTTTTGGCCGGGGTTAGCAGCTGTAAGGGGCGTGGTGGAGGAATGTGATCAGTGCTATGTAATCAGACCCACTAATTACTGTACATGTCATAAAGCGCTTGCTGCAGGCTAGCTAGGTACCAGCTGAGACCCAGGTGCTATCTACTGCACGGTTAGAACCTTCCCCTTTAATGTTATTGTCCATAATCACCTTTTACCAGGGACCAAATTAATAATGTGGACTCAATCTAAAACAGTACCATTTTTCCTGAGAACATAAGACACAGTTGAGGCATAAGCACATACGCCTATCTATGTATATCCATCCATTTATTGCTGTTGGTTATCAGAGGCAGAATTACAATGTGCAGCAGATACTGTATAAGGACTCGTTGACTAAATCAATCTCACCCCAAGGTCATGTTTAACCAAGAACTGGACAATGCATCTACTATAATAACTGACTGGTGTGTCAATCATCTCTCTCTCTCTCTCTCTCTCTCTCTCTCTCTCTCTCTCTCTCTCTCTCTCTCTCTCAAATGGGTTATCTGGCATAGTTGTCAGAACCCTCCATCCATGTAACATAAACAAGCAGGCTCTTTAGCAGTAACAGACAAGCAGGTTTTTGTTGATGATGGGAACCCAGCAGATGCATCATCTACTCTGGCCACATGGTGACCTTTATTCTACTCAGAAGACTGACGGTCTCATCCTGCAGGCCACAGGTCTGTCTCAGATGTCAGGCTGACGCTGACCAAGGTTACTTTGCATGGCATGCTGGCACTGAAAAATGACCAGTGGACATCTGCCTGGCCTGGTGCTGCATAGGAAGCAGATGTACACATCCTGGAAAGGATGTTCTTTCAAAATCTTCCTGAAATTTAAGCCTTGGATGTGCAACAATAGTGGATATTTTAACAAATGTAGAGAATATACTGTATAAATAGTAGCCTCTGAAATTATTGGCAACCTTAAAAATTTAGAAAAAATGATTGTATAAAATAAATAATTCAAATACTGAGCTATATTGTATACTCATAAATATTGGGAAATTATGTTATTTTATACTAATACAATCGCTCAGAGAAAGAGATTTTGTTGAAAAAGTAATACTTTTTTATGGGTCAAAATGATGGACATCCCTGTTTCCAACCATTTTCAATACCTCACTTTGCGAGGATAACGGCACTGAGACTTTTTCTAAAATGCTTTATGAGAATGGAGAAACCATTGATGATGGAATTTTATTTTATTTGTGTTTTTTTATTTCACCATTATTTAACAGGGGACTCAGTTAAGAACACATTTTTATTTACAAAGACGGCCTACCCTGGCCAAACCCTAACCCGGGGGATGCTGGAAAATGTTGCGTCGCCCTATGGCACTCCCAATCACGGCCGGTTGTGGTACAGCCTGAAATCGAACCAGAGTCTCTAGTGACGCCTCTAGCACTGCGGATATATGATATTAGTGTTGATATGCTATGTATATTGTGGATACATTTCAGAAGTCAGCATTAGGTTTATGTTGCTGTCTTTTTAACTGTGTGAAAAATGAGCCCTATATCCATCAGATTTGTAAGGGTTTTTCTGTTGTGTTTGCTCTTTGTTAACATGATAAGCCTGTACAAACAGTATTGAAACCGATTGGCTGCTACAGAACAAATATTTGACTAGAGAGCTGCACATGTATCCAGAGTTCATGTTTGGACTCTGAGTGTGGAAGATGACAATAACATCAAAAACACTGCCTCAGCCTTCATGTTCATATTCTCTATTGTGAGACTGTGCCCTCTCCACTGGTATCAAACAATTACCATTTTAATTCCGCCTTTGAACACCAACTCACCATTTTGAAATTTGACGGATGAATGACAACCTGTTTACGAGAATGATAAATGATAAATGACAACAACCAGTTTACCAGAATAATGAATGATAAATGACAATAACCTGTTGACCAGAATAATGAATGATAAATGACAACAACCTGTTTACCAGAATGATGAATGACAACAACCTGTTTACCAGAATAATGAATGATAAATGACAACAACCTGTTGACCAGAGTGATGAATGATAAATGACAAGAACCTGTTTAACAGAATAATGAATGATAAATGACAACAACCTGTTTACCAGAATAATGAATGATAAATGACAGCAACCTGTTTACCAGAATAATGAATGATAAATGACAACAACCCATTTACCAGAATAATGAATGATAAATGACAACAACCTGTTCACCAGAATGATAAATGACAACAACCTGTTTACCAGAATAGTGAATGATAAATGACAACAACCTGTTTACCAGAATAATGAATGATAAATGACAACAACCTGTTTACCAGAATGATGAATGACAACAACCTGTTTACCAGAATAAATAATTATAATTGACAACAACCTGCTTACCAGAATGATAAATGACAACAATCTGTTTTCCTAGAATAATGAATGATAAATGACAACAACCTGTTTACCGGAATGATAAATGACAACAACCTGTTTACCAGAATGATGAATGACAACAACCTGTTTACCAGAATAAATAATGATAATTGACAACAACCTGTTTACCAGAATGATAAATGACAACAATCTGTTTTCCTAGAGTAATGAATGATAAATGACAACAACCTGTTTACCGGAATGATAAATGACAACAACCTGTTTACCAGAATGATGAATGATAAATGACAACAACCTGTTTACCAGAATGATAAATGGCAACAACCTGTTTACCAGAATAATGAATGATAAATGACAGCAACCTCTTTACTAGAATGATAAATGACAACAACCTGTTTACCAGAATAATGAATGATACATTACAACAACCTGTTTACCAGAATAATGAATGATAAATGACAATAACCTGTTGACCAGAATAATGAATGATAAATGACAACAACCTGTTTACCAGAATAATGAATGATAAATGACAACAACCTGTTTACCAGAATAATGAATGATAAATGACAACAACCTGTTTACGAGAATGGTGAATGATAAATGACAACAACCAGTTTACCAGAATGATAAATGACAACACCTGTTTACCAGAATGATGAATGACAACAACCTGTTTACCAGAATAATGAATGATAAATGACAATAACCTGTTTACCAGAATAATGAAGGATAAATGACAACAACCTGTTTCCCAGAATAATGAATGACAAATGACAACAACCTGTTTACCAGAATAATTAATGATAAATTACAACAACCTGTTTACCAGAATGATAAATGACAACAGACAGTTTTCCTAGAGTAATGAATGATAAATGACAGCAACCTGTTTACCAGAATGATAAATGACAACAACCTGTTTACCAGAATAATGAATAATGAATGACAACAACCTGTTTACCAGAATAATGAATGATAAATGACAACAACATGTTTACCAGAATAATGAATGATACATGACAACAACCTGTTTACCAGAATGATAAATGAAAACAACTTGTTTACTGGAATAATGAATGATAAATGACACCAACCTGTTTACCTGAATGATGAATGACAACAACCTGTTTACCAGAATAATGAATGATAATTGACAACAACCTGTTTACTAAAATAATGAATGATAAATGACAACAACCTGTTTACCAGAATAATGAATGATAAATGACAACAACCTGTTTACCAGAATAATGAATGATAAATGACAACAACCTGTTTACCAGAATAATGAATGATAAATTACAACAACCTGTTTACCAGAATAATGAATGGTAAATGACAACAACCTGTTTACCAGAATAATGAATGATAAATGACAACAACCTGTTCACCAGAATAATGAATGATAAATGACACCAACCTGTTTACCTGAATGATGAATGACAACAACCTGTTTACCAGAATAATGAATGATAATTGACAACAACCTGTTTACTAAAATAATGAATGATAAATGACAACAACCTGTTCACCAGAATAATGAATGATAAATGACAATAACCTGCTTACCAGAATAATGAATGATAAATGACAACAACCTGTTTACCAGAATGATGAATGATAAATGACAACAACCTGTTTACCAGAATAATGAATGATGAATGACAATAACCTGCTTACCAGAATAATGAATGATAAATGACAACAACCTGTTTACCAGAATGATGAATGATAAATGACAACAACCTGTTTACCAGAATAATGAATGATAAATGACAATAACCTGCTTACCAGAATAATGAATGATAAATGACAACAACCTGTTTACCAGAATGATAAATGACAACAAACTGTTTACCAGAATAATGAATGATAAACGACAACAACCTGTTTACCAGAATAATGAATGATAAATGACAACAACCTGTTTACCAGAATAATGAATGGTAAATGACAACAAACTGTTTACCAGAATGATAAATGACAACAAACTGTTTACCAGAATAATGAATGATAAACGACAACAACCTGTTTACCAAAATGATGAATGACAACAACCTGTTTACCAGAATAATGAATGATAAATGACAACAACCTGTTTACCAGAATAATGAATGATAAATGACAATAACCTGCTTACCAGAATAATGAATGATAAATGACAACAACCTGTTTACCAGAATGATGAATGATAAATGACAACAACCTGTTTACCAGAATAATGAATGATACATGACAACAACCTGTTTACCAGAATGATAAATGACAACAACTTGTTTACTGGAATAATGAATGATAAATGACACCAACCTGTTTACCTGAATGATGAATGACAACAACCTGTTTACCAGAATAATGAATGATAAATGACAACAACCTGTTTACCAGAATAATGAATGATAAATGACAACAACCTGTTTACCAGAATAATGAATGATAAATGACAACAACCTGTTTACCAGAATAATGAATGATAAATTACAACAACCTGTTTACCAGAATAATGAATGGTAAATGACAACAACCTGTTTACCAGAATAATGAATGATAAATGACAACAACCTGTTCACCAGAATAATGAATGATAAATGACAACAACCTGTTTACGAGAATGATGAATGATAAATGACAGCAACCTGTTTACCAGAATGATAAATGACAACAAACTGTTTACCAGAATAATGAATGATAAACGACAACAACCTGTTTACCAGAATAATGAATGATAAATGACAACAACCTGTTTACCAGAATAATGAACGGTAAATGACAACAAACTGTTTACCAGAATGATAAATGACAACAAACTGTTTACCAGAATAATGAATGATAAACGACAACAACCTGTTTACCAAAATGATGAATGACAACAACCTGTTTACCAGAATAATGAATGATAAATGACAACAACCTGTTTACCAGAATAATGAATGATAAATGACAATAACCTGCTTACCAGAATAATGAATGATAAATGACAACAACCTGTTTACCAGAATAATGAATTATAAATGACAACAACCTGTTTACCAGAATAATTAATGATACATTACAACAACCTGTTTACCAGAATGATAAATGACGACAGCCAGTTTTCCTAGAATAATTAATGATAAATGACAGCAACCTGTTTACCAGAATGATAAATGACAACAACCTGTTTACCAGAATAATGAATAATGTATGACAACAACCTGTTTACCAGAATGATGAATGATAAATTACAACAACCTGTTTACCAGAATAATGAATGATAAATGACAACAACCTGTTCACCAGAATAATGAATGATAAAGGACACCAACCTGTTTACCTGAATGATGAATGACAACAACCTGTTTACCAGAATAATGAATGATAAATTACAACAACCTGTTTACCAGAATAATGAATGATAAATGACAACAACCTGTTCACCAGAATAATGAATGATAAATGACAACAACCTGTTCACCAGAATAATGAATGATAAATGACACCAACCTGTTTACCTGAATGATGAATGACAACAATCTGTTTACCAGAATAATGAATGATAATTGACAACAACCTGTTTACTAAAATAATGAATGATAAATGACAACAACCTGTTTACCAGAATAATGAATGATAAATGACAACAACCTGTTTACCAGAATAATGAATGATAAATGACAACAACCTGTTTACCAGAATAATGAATGATAAATTACAACAACCTGTTTACCAGAATAATGAATGGTAAATGACAACAACCTGTTTACCAGAATAATGAATGATAAATGACAACAACCTGTTCACCAGAATAATGAATGATAAATGACAACAACCTGTTTACCAGAATAATGAATGATAAATGACAATAACCTGCTTACCAGAATAATGAATGATAAATGACAACAACCTGTTTCCCAGAATAATGAATGACAAATGACAACAACCTGTTTACCAGAATAATGAATGATAAATGACAACAACCTGTTTACGAGAATGATGAATGATAAATGACATCAACCTGTTTACCAGAATGATAAATGACAACAAACTGTTTACCAGAATAATGAATGATAAACGACAACAACCTGTTTACCAGAATAATGAATGATAAATGACAACAACCTGTTTACCAGAATAATGAATGGTAAATGACAACAAACTGTTTACCAGAATGATAAATGACAACAAACTGTTTACCAGAATAATGAATGATAAACGACAACAACCTGTTTACCAAAATGATGAATGACAACAACCTGTTTACCAGAATAATGAATGATAAATGACAACAACCTGTTTACCAGAATAATGAATGATAAATGACAATAACCTGCTTACCAGAATAATGAATGATAAATGACAACAACCTGTTTACCAGAATAATGAATTATAAATGACAACAACCTGTTTACCAGAATAATGAATGATAAATGACAACAACCTGTTTACCAGAATAATGAATTATAAATGACAACAACCTGTTTACCAGAATAATGAATGATAAATGACAACAACCTGTTTACCAGAATAATGAATTATAAATGACAACAACCTGTTTACCAGAATAATTAATGATAAATGACAGCAACCTGTTTACCAGAATGATAAATGACAACAACCTGTTTACCAGAATAATGAATAATGTATGACAACAACCTGTTTACCAGAATGATGAATGATAAATTACAACAACCTGTTCACCAGAATAATGAATGATAAATGACAATAACCTGTTTACCAGAATAATGAATGATAAATGACAACAAACTGTTTACCAGAATAATGAATGATAAATGACAACAACCTGTTCACCAGAATAATGAACGATAAAGGACACCAACCTGTTTTCCTGAATGATGAATGACAACAACCTGTTTACCAGAATAATGAATGATAAATTACAACAACCTGTTTACCAGAATAATGAATGATAAATGACAACAACCTGTTCACCAGAATAATGAATGATAAATGACAACAACCTGTTCACCAGAATAATGAATGATAAATGACACCAACCTGTTTACCTGAATGATGAATGACAACAATCTGTTTAGCAGAATAATGAATGATAATTGACAACAACCTGTTTACTAAAATAATGAATGATAAATGACAACAACCTGTTTACCAGAATAATTAATGATAAATGACAACAACCTGTTTACCAGAATAATGAATGATAAATGACAACAACCTGTTTACCAGAATAATGAATGATAAATTACAACAACCTGTTTACCAGAATAATGAATGGTAAATGACAACAACCTGTTTACCAGAATAATGAATGATAAATGACAACAACCTGTTCACCAGAATAATGAATGATAAATGACAACAACCTGTTTACCAGAATAATGAATGATAAATGACAATAACCTGCTTACCAGAATAATGAATGATAAATGACAACAACCTGTTTCCCAGAATAATGAATGACAAATGACAACAACCTGTTTACCAGAATAATTAATGATAAATTACAACAACCTGTTTACCAGAATGATAAATGACAACAGCCAGTTTTCCTAGAATAATGAATGATAAATGACAGCAACCTGTTTACCAGAATGATAAATGACAACAACCTGTTTACCAGAATAATGAATGATACATGACAACAACCTGTTTACCAGAATGATAAATGACAACAACTTGTTTACTGGAATAATGAATGATAAATGACACCAACCTGTTTACCTGAATGATGAATGACAACAACCTGTTTACCAGAATAATGAATGATAATTGACAACAACCTGTTTACTAAAATAATGAATGATAAATGACAACAACCTGTTTACCAGAATAATGAATGATAAATGACACCAACCTGTTTACCTGAATGATGAATGACAACAATCTGTTTACCAGAATAATGAATGATAATTGACAACAACCTGTTTACTAAAATAATGAATGATAAATGACAACAACCTGTTTACCAGAATAATGAATGATAAATGACAACAACCTGTTTACCAGAATAATGAATGATAAATGACAACAACCTGTTTACCAGAATAATGAATGATAAATGACAACAACCTGTTTACCAGAATAATGAATGGTAAATGACAACAACCTGTTTACCAGAATAATGAATGATAAATGACAACAACCTGTTCGACAGAATAATGAATGATAAATGACAACAACCTGTTTACCAGAATAATGAATGATAAATGACAATAACCTGCTTACCAGAATAATGAATGATAAATGACAACAACCTGTTTCCCAGAATAATGAATGACAAATGACAGCAACCTGTTTACCAGAATAATGAATGATAAATGACAACAACCTGTTTACGAGAATGATGAATGATAAATGACAGCAACCTGTTTACCAGAATGATAAATGACAACAAACTGTTTACCAGAATAATGAATGATAAACGACAACAACCTGTTTACCAGAATAATGAATGATAAATGACAACAACCTGTTTACCAGAATAATGAATGGTAAATGACAACAAACTGTTTACCAGAATGATAAATGACAACAAACTGTTTACCAGAATAATGAATGATAATTGACAACAACCTGTTTACTAAAATAATGAATGATAAATGACAACAACCTGTTTACCAGAATAATGAATGATAAATGACACCAACCTGTTTACCTGAATGATGAATGACAACAATCTGTTTACCAGAATAATGAATGATAATTGACAACAACCTGTTTACTAAAATAATGAATGATAAATGACAACAACCTGTTTACCAGAATAATGAATGATAAATGACAACAACCTGTTTACCAGAATAATGAATGATAAATGACAACAACCTGTTTACCAGAATAATGAATGATAAATGACAACAACCTGTTTACCAGAATAATGAATGGTAAATGACAACAACCTGTTTACCAGAATAATGAATGATAAATGACAACAACCTGTTCACCAGAATAATGAATGATAAATGACAACAACCTGTTTACCAGAATAATGAATGATAAATGACAATAACCTGCTTACCAGAATAATGAATGATAAATGACAACAACCTGTTTCCCAGAATAATGAATGACAAATGACAACAACCTGTTTACCAGAATAATGAATGATAAATGACAACAACCTGTTTACGAGAATGATGAATGATAAATGACAGCAACCTGTTTACCAGAATGATAAATGACAACAAACTGTTTACCAGAATAATGAATGATAAACGACAACAACCTGTTTACCAGAATAATGAATGATAAATGACAACAACCTGTTTACCAGAATAATGAATGGTAAATGACAACAAACTGTTTACCAGAATGATAAATGACAACAAACTGTTTACCAGAATAATGTATGATAAACGACAACAACCTGTTTACCAAAATGATGAATGACAACAACCTGTTTACCAGAATAATGAATGATAAATGACAACAACCTGTTTACCAGAATAATGAATGATAAATGACAACAACCTGTTTACCAGAATGATAAATGACAAATGACAACAACCTGTTTACCAGAATAATGAATTATAAATGACAACAACCTGTTTACCAGAATAATTAATGATAAATTACAACAACCTGTTTACCAGAATGATAAATGACGACAGCCAGTTTTCCTAGAATAAGTAATGATAAATGACAGCAACCTGTTTACCAGAATGATAAATGACAACAACCTGTTTACCAGAATAATGAATAATGTATGACAACAACCTGTTTACCAGAATGATGAATGATAAATTACAACAACCTGTTTACCAGAATAATGAATGATAAATGACAATAACCTGTATACCAGAATAATGAATGATAAATGACAATAACCTGTTTACCAGAATAATGAATGATAAATGACAACAAACTGTTTACCAGAATAATGAATGATAAATGACAACAACCTGTTCACCAGAATAATGAATGATAAAGGACACCAACCTGTTTACCTGAATGATGAATGACAACAACCTGTTTACCAGAATAATGAATGATAAATTACAACAACCTGTTTACCAGAATAATGAATGATAAATGACAACAACCTGTTCACCAGAATAATGAATGATAAATGACAACAACCTGTTCACCAGAATAATGAATGATAAATGACACCAACCTGTTTACCTGAATGATGAATGACAACAATCTGTTTACCAGAATAATGAATGATAATTGACAACAACCTGTTTACTAAAATAATGAATGATAAATGACAACAACCTGTTTACCAGAATAATGAATGATAAATGACAACAACCTGTTTACCAGAATAATGAATGATAAATGACAACAACCTGTTTACCAGAATAATGAATGATAAATTACAACAACCTGTTTACCAGAATAATGAATGGTAAATGACAACAACCTGTTTACCAGAATAATGAATGATAAATGACAACAACCTGTTCACCAGAATAATGAATGATAAATGACAACAACCTGTTTACCAGAATAATGAATGATAAATGACAATAACCTGCTTACCAGAATAATGAATGATAAATGACAACAACCTGTTTCCCAGAATAATGAATGACAAATGACAACAACCTGTTTACAAGAATAATTAATGATAAATTACAACAACCTGTTTACCAGAATGATAAATGACAACAGCCAGTTTTCCTAGAATAATGAATGATAAATGACAGCAACCTGTTTACCAGAATGATAAATGACAACAACCTGTTTACCAGAATAATGAATGATACATGACAACAACCTGTTTACCAGAATGATAAATGACAACAACTTGTTTACTGGAATAATGAATGATAAATGACACCAACCTGTTTACCTGAATGATGAATGACAACAACCTGTTTACCAGAATAATGAATGATAATTGACAACAACCTGTTTACTAAAATAATGAATGATAAATGACAACAACCTGTTTACCAGAATAATGAATGATAATTGACAACAACCTGTTTACTAAAATAATGAATGATAAATGACAACAACCTGTTTACCAGAATAATGAATGATAAATGACAACAACCTGTTTACCAGAATAATGAATGATAAATGACAACAACCTGTTTACCAGAATAATGAATGATAAATTACAACAACCTGTTTACCAGAATAATGAATGGTAAATGACAACAACCTGTTTACCAGAATAATGAATGATAAATGACAACAACCTGTTCACCAGAATAATGAATGATAAATGACAACAACCTGTTTACGAGAATGATGAATGATAAATGACAGCAACCTGTTTACCAGAATGATAAATGACAACAAACTGTTTACCAGAATAATGAATGATAAACGACAACAACCTGTTTACCAGAATAATGAATGATAAATGACAACAACCTGTTCACCAGAATAATGAATGATAAATGACAACAACCTGTTTACCAGAATAATGAATGATAAATGACAATAACCTGCTTACCAGAATAATGAATGATAAATGACAACAACCTGTTTCCCAGAATAATGAATGACAAATGACAACAACCTGTTTACCAGAATAATGAATGATAAATGACAACAACCTGTTTACCAGAATGATAAATGACAGCAACCTGTTTACCAGAATGATAAATGACAACAAACTGTTTACCAGAATAATGAATGATAAACGACAACAACCTGTTTACCAGAATAATGAATGATAAATGACAACAACCTGTTTACCAGAATAATGAATGGTAAATGACAACAAACTGTTTACCAGAATGATAAATGACAACAAACTGTTTACCAGAATAATGAATGATAAACGACAACAACCTGTTTACCAAAATGATGAATGACAACAACCTGTTTACCAGAATAATGAATGATAAATGACAACAACCTGTTTACCAGAATAATGAATGATAAATGACAATAACCTGCTTACCAGAATAATGAATGATAAATGACAACAACCTGTTTACCAGAATAATGAATTATAAATGACAACAACATGTTTACCAGAATAATTAATGATAAATTACAACAACCTGTTTACCAGAATGATAAATGACGACAGCCAGTTTTCCTAGAATAAGTAATGATAAATGACAGCAACCTGTTTACCAGAATGATAAATGACAGCAACCTGTTTACCAGAATGATAAATGACAACAACCTGTTTACCAGAATGATGAATGATAAATTACAACAACCTGTTTACCAGAATAATGAATGATAAATGACAATAACCTGTATACCAGAATAATGAATGATAAATGACAATAACCTGTTTACCAGAATAATGAATGATAAATGACAACAAACTGTTTACCAGAATAATGAATGATAAATGACAACAACCTGTTCACCAGAATAATGAATGATAAAGGACACCAACCTGTTTACCTGAATGATGAATGACAACAACCTGTTTACCAGAATAATGAATGATAAATTACAACAACCTGTTTACCAGAATAATGAATGATAAATGACAACAACCTGTTCACCAGAATAATGAATGATAAATGACAACAACCTGTTCACCAGAATAATGAATGATAAATGACACCAACCTGTTTACCTGAATGATGAATGACAACAATCTGTTTACCAGAATAATGAATGATAATTGACAACAACCTGTTTACTAAAATAATGAATGATAAATGACAACAACCTGTTTACCAGAATAATGAATGATAAATGACAACAACCTGTTTACCAGAATAATGAATGATAAATGACAACAACCTGTTTACCAGAATAATGAATGATAAATTACAACAACCTGTTTACCAGAATAATGAATGGTAAATGACAACAACCTGTTTACCAGAATAATGAATGATAAATGACAACAACCTGTTCACCAGAATAATGAATGATAAATGACAACAACCTGTTTACCAGAATAATGAATGATAAATGACAATAACCTGCTTACCAGAATAATGAATGATAAATGACAACAACCTGTTTCCCAGAATAATGAATGACAAATGACAACAACCTGTTTACCAGAATAATTAATGATAAATTACAACAACCTGTTTACCAGAATGATAAATGACAACAGCCAGTTTTCCTAGAATAATGAATGATAAATGACAGCAACCTGTTTACCAGAATGATAAATGACAACAACCTGTTTACCAGAATAATGAATGATACATGACAACAACCTGTTTACCAGAATGATAAATGACAACAACTTGTTTACTGGAATAATGAATGATAAATGACACCAACCTGTTTACCTGAATGATGAATGACAACAACCTGTTTACCAGAATAATGAATGATAATTGACAACAACCTGTTTACTAAAATAATGAATGATAAATGACAACAACCTGTTTACCAGAATAATGAATGATAATTGACAACAACCTGTTTACTAAAATAATGAATGATAAATGACAACAACCTGTTTACCAGAATAATGAATGATAAATGACAACAACCTGTTTACCAGAATAATGAATGATAAATGACAACAACCTGTTTACCAGAATAATGAATGATAAATTACAACAACCTGTTTACCAGAATAATGAATGGTAAATGACAACAACCTGTTTACCAGAATAATGAATGATAAATGACAACAACCTGTTCACCAGAATAATGAATGATAAATGACAACAACCTGTTTACGAGAATGATGAATGATAAATGACAGCAACCTGTTTACCAGAATGATAAATGACAACAAACTGTTTACCAGAATAATGAATGATAAACGACAACAACCTGTTTACCAGAATAATGAATGATAAATGACAACAACCTGTTTACCAGAATAATGAATGATAAATGACAACAACCTGTTTACCAGAATAATGAATGATAAATGACAATAACCTGCTTACCAGAATAATGAATGATAAATGACAACAACCTGTTTACCAGAATAATGAATTATAAATGACAACAACCTGTTTACCAGAATAATTAATGATAAATTACAACAACCTGTTTACCAGAATGATAAATGACGACAGCCAGTTTTCCTAGAATAATTAATGATAAATGACAGCAACCTGTTTACCAGAATGATAAATGACAACAACCTGTTTACCAGAATAATGAATAATGTATGACACCAACCTGTTTACCTGAATGATGAATGACAACAACCTGTTTACCAGAATAATGAATGATAAATTACAACAACCTGTTTACCAGAATAATGAATGATAAATGACAACAACCTGTTCACCAGAATAATGAATGATAAATGACAACAACCTGTTCACCAGAATAATGAATGATAAATGACACCAACCTGTTTACCTGAATGATGAA
>NW_027010833.1:0-28192 GCF_036934945.1 Oncorhynchus masou masou | reverse complement strand
CGGTTCGTTGCTCCTGTGCCTTTCCATTCACCTTCACACTCCTGGGCCAGACTACACTCAATCATAGCGATTTCTCCTACACAGAGATTCTTTCAGGAAAAACTGAACATTTGCTATGTAACTGAGAGTCTCCTCGTTGAAAACATCCGAAGTTCTTCAAAGGTAAATGATTTTATTTATTTGGTTTTCTGTTTTTTGTGAAAATGTTGCGTGCTAAATGCTACGCTAAATGCTACGCTAAATGCTAAGCTAGCTAGCAATACTCTTACACAAATGCTTGATTTGCTATGGTTCAAAAGCATGTTTTGAAAATCTGAGATGACAGTGCTGTTAAGAAAAGGCTAAGCTTGAGAGCAGGCATATTAGTTTCATTTCATTTGCGATTTTCAGAAATCGTTAACGTTGCGTTATGGTAATGAGCCTGAGGCTGTATTCACGATCCCGGATACGGGATGGGTAGTATCAAGAAATTAAAGACTTAAAGGTTTCAGACCGAGTCTGTGTCTCTCATATGGGTAGGCAGACCATTCCATAAAAATTGAGCTCTATAGGAGACAGCCCTGCCTCCAGCTGTATGCTTAGAAATTCTAGGGACAATTGCGTCTTGTGACTGTAGCGTACTTGTAGGTATGTACGGCAGTACCAAATCGGAAAGCTAGGTAGGAGCCCTCCCATGTAATGCTTTGTAGGTTAGCAGTAAAACCTTGAAAGCAGCCCTTGCCTTAACCTCTTACATCTATGGGGGCGCTATTTCATTTTTGGATGAAAAACGTTCCCGTTTTAAACAAGATATTTTGTCACAAAAAGATGCTCGACTATGCATATAATTGATACCATTCGAAAGAAAACACTCTGACGTGTCCAGAAATACCAAGATATTCTCTGTGCGTGCCCTAGAACGTGAGCTTCAGGAAAACCAAGATGAGATGGCATCCAGGAAATGACAAGGATTTTTGAGGCTCTGTTTTCCATTGTCTCCTTATATGGCTGTGAATGCGAGAGGAGTGAGTCAACCCTTTCTGTCGTTTCCCCAAGGTGTCTGCAGCATTGTGATGTATTTGTGGGCAGATCATTGGAAGATTGACCATAAGAGACCACATTTACCAGGTGTCCGCCCGGTGTCCTGCGCCCAAATTGGTGCGCAAAAGTCACCTGCCAGTATTTTTCCATGTGATACAGAGAGAAAGCAAGCTTCCACGAACTGCATATCAATGAAGAGATATGTGAAAAAACACCTTGAGGATTGATTCCAAACAACGTTTGCCATGTTTCGGCCGATATTATGTAGTTAATCCGGAAAAAGTTTTACGTTGTAGGTGACTGAATTTTCGGTTCGTTTCGGTAGCCAGACGCAATGTAGAAAAAACGGAACGATTTCTCCTACACATAGACGCTTTCAGGAAAAACTGCGCATTTGGTATGTAACTGAGAATCTCCTCATTGAAAACATCAGAAGCTCTTCAAAGGTAAATGATTTTATTTATTTGGTTATCTGGTTTTTGTGAAAATGTTATGCTAAATGTTACTCAAAATGCTATGCTAGCTTTGCATACTCTTACACAAATTAGTCAATTTCTATGGTTCAAAAGCTTATTTTGAAAATCTGAGATGACAGTGTTGTTAAGAAAAGGCTAAGCTTGAGAGCAGACGCATTATTTTCATTTTATTTGCGATTTTCAGAAATCGTTAACGTTGCGTTATGCTAATGAGCCTGAGGCTTTAGTCACAAACCCGGATCCGGGATGGGGAGTTTCAAGAAGTTAACAGGAAGCCAGTGTAGAGAGGCTAGCACTGGAATAATATGATTACATTTTTTTGTTCTAGTCAAGATTATAGCCGCCGCATTTAGCACAAACTGAAGATTATTTAGTGCTTTATCCAGCTAGCCGGAAAGTAGAGCATTTCCGTAGTCTAACCTAGAAGTGACAAATCATTTTTGGACAGGAAATGTCTGATTTTCAGATTTTTGCAATGTTACGTAGAATGACTGGGTGGTCCTATTTAAATTCACATTCTTACAGTATTTAGAGCAGCTACTCAACCGTAACATTGATTGTTAGAGGCTAGTTTTCCTTTTTCAACTTGTGTTGATTTTCAGGGTCGTGACCAATGGAGACCTAGCTGCAGCTTGTGGTCCTTCTATTCTAGTATTTTCATTCTTAACTCAATATTTTACACACATGGGTAAAAAAAAGGGGTGTTTCCGTCATACTGACATGCTCTCTGAGCTCCTCAGGCGTGGCTACAGGGCAAAACATCATCAAAAACAGTTAGAAAACATTCATCACATTCCGATCTTAGCAAAAGTATTTTCTTCATCTTTTATATTTCCTACACAGTGTAAAGGATGTAAACCTGATATACACAGCGTAAAGGATGTAAAACCGGATATACATAGCGTAAAGGATGTAAACCTGATATACACAGTGTAAAGGATGTAAACCTGATATACACAGCGTAAAGGATGTAAACCTGATATACACAGCGTGAAGGATGTAAACCTGATATACACAGTGTAAAGGATGTAAACCTGATATACACAGCGTGAAGGATGTAAACCTGATATACACAGTGTTTACACTGTGGATGTAAACCTGATATACACAGTGTGAAAGCTCTTGAAGTTACAATATTTTCTTTATATCACTTTTATACTATTTTTTATGACAAAATAGACATTAATCTCCCATTTTCCCGCTCTCATCATTCCCCACATTCGGATGTTGAAATATATTGTCCCAGTGTATACTGTTGGACTTTAGAGTTTTTGGGTGGCAAAACCTCTAACAAAGTGATTCCATTCACTAACAATAGAGACCAAAATGAGTCGTCTGCTGCCTACAATTTACCATTGACGTGAGGTGTCATAAAACCTCCACACCAATCCCTCCTCCCCTCTGCAGGTGAGAGGCCTCTGTAGACGCTGATCCATTGTAACCTGATCTTTGGATCCTAACAGGAGAGTGATGACACATGACAACTCATAATCAGTTCTCTTCCTTTCTAATCAACACTCAATCCCAGAGCTGTCCTTTCCTTCCTTACGAGCAGATTTGTTTTATGTCTGAATTAAATTCTTCTCTGAAATACTTCTATCACCTATCAAGTTCTTTCAGATAAAAGGTGACCAGAAAAGTAAAGGAAGCTGTGTAAGGTTATTGGAACAAATCCAATTCTTAGAATCACATACGGTATGGGTCAGAACAGAACCTCTCTCTCTCTCCCCAGCCCCCTCCCTCCTTCCCTCTCTCCTCCAACTGATTGATGGTCTGAGTGTAGTGAACATTGTGGTTCATGTGAACTGTAGTGTCCCCTGGCTTGATTAGCTGTAGATTTCGGAAGTTTTCTAATGCAGAATTAATTTACAGGCGTAGCGTTTGTTGTGTGGACAAATGTTGATTTACAACTCCAGCGTCATGACAGGCAGAAGATTAATCACCCGAGTCTCGTTAAATCAATGGGAAAATATCTTCCAAGAGTTGCTCTCATCGTTATGGCTACAGGCAGTTCTAAGTTACAGCATGTCATGTTTTATGTAAACAGTCTTTTCAGATGTATCTATATGTGTTTCACCAAACCCCATTAAAATGTTGGATTTAAATTCAATAATAGCTTTACCAGACATCAAAAAACACTTGTCAAATTAAAACTAGGTAATTACAATAAATGTTGATACTAAAACGTTCCACCTTTAATATCTCAAAACACTTGTATTAAATGGAGGAAAGATATTGTGGTTCTGTTTAAGAGAAAAAGAAAGAGTTGGGGGAGAGAGAAAATAGATAGGCTTTGTAGGAAGGGACATTGACTGCGGGAGTGTATTAGAAAGTTAACGAGATGAGGGTTGAACCTCTCACTCCCCACGTCCCAGCTTAAGTGCCTGTTACTTTGCCACTCTACACACATGTACATCTCACACAGACATCACTGGGAAAGTGAAAACAGGGAGAATCAAGTCTAATAAAAAAGTCCCTTTGCTCTAAGTGGAGTGTTTTGAGGGCTCATGGGTGTGGTTCACATTCTATGATGTTTATGTCATTCTGCCCTTTCACAACACTAATGGCTTTAAACACCTCCCACTTCAATCTGAAATAGTACACCCAACACATGCTCATACGCATACACGCACACGCTTACACATACACACAAACACATAGCCATTGTAGCAGACCTCTTTGACCTCTAGGTCTAAAAAGACATGTTAAGCCAGTTGCCAATTTGAGACTGACTGAAGACATAAACTGGTTGTAAAATGAGCCTGTATATGTCAGGCTCTTAGTTTCCTGGGTCTAATTTTACAACTTGTTTCCCACTGTGTGGTCTGCCCCTAATAGAGAGAGGAGCAGCCATATTCTTTGAGTGTTTCGTGGGTGATTGTTCCTGTCTCTGTGTTTATATTCACGTGATAGGCTGTATAGTTTTTCACGTTTGCGTCTATTGTTTTTTGTTGTTTTTTGTACGTTTCAGTTATTTCATTCAGTTATTTCATGTCTAGTCATTTTTCATCAATAAACTTGAGTAACCACCACGCTGCATTTTGGTCCGCTCCTCCTTCAACAGAAGAAAGCCGTTACAGAATCACCCAACACAACAGGACCAAGCGGCGTGGTAACAGGCAGCAGGTGCAGCGAAAGAGGAATGGACATAGGAGGACGAATTGTTTGGAGAAGGACCCTGGGATCTGCCTGGAGAATTTCGCCGCCCCAAAGAAGAACTGGAGGCGGCGAGAGCTGAGAGGCTTTGGTATGAGAGGCTTTGGTATGGGGGAAGGACTGCCCGTTCCATGATCTCGCCATCACGGTTGACAACTCCATTGTGTCCTCCTCCCAGAGCGCTAAGAACCTTGGCGTGATCCTGGACAACACCCTGTCGTTCTCAACTAACATCATGGCGGTGGCCCGTTCCTGTAGGTTCTTGCTCTACAACATCCGCAGAGTACGACCCTGCCTCACACAGGAAGCGGCGCAGGTCCTAATCCAGGCACTTGTCATCTCCCGTCTGGATTACTGCAACTCGCTGTTGGCTGGGCTCCCTGCCTGTGCCATTAAACCCCTACAACTCATCCAGAACGCCGCAGCCCGTCTGGTGTTCAACCTTCCCAAGTTCTCTCACGTCACCCCGCTCCTCCGCTCTCTCCACTGGCTTCCAGTTGAAGCTCGCATCCGCTACAAGACCATGGTGCTTGCCTACGGAGCTGTGAGGGGAACGGCACCGCAGTACCTCCAGGCTCTGATCAGGCCCTACACCCAAACAAGGGCACTGCGTTCATCCACCTCTGGCCTGCTCGCCTCCCTACCACTGAGGAAGTACAGTTCCCGCTCAGCCCAGTCAAAACTGTTCGCTGCTCTGGCCCCCCAATGGTGGAACAAACTCCCTCACGACGCCAGGACAGCGGAGTCAATCACCACCTTCCGGAGACACCTGAAACCCCACCTCTTCAAGGAATACCTAGGATAGGATAAAGTAATCCTTCTCACCCCCCCCCCTTAAATGATTTAGATGCACTATTGTAAAGTGGCTGTTCCACTGGATGTCAGAAGGTGAATTCACCAATTTGTAAGTCGCTCTGGATAAGAGCGTCTGCTAAATGACTTAAATGTAAATGTAAATGTAAGCAACAGCGGCAGCAGGAGCAACAATATCGGGACTACACTACTTGGGAGGAAATAGACAGGTGGGCGGTCGACCCAGGGAGAGTGCCGGAGCCCGCCTGGGATTCACTGGAGCAGTGCGAAGAAGGTTATAGAAGAATGGAGATGGCGAAGCAAGCACGGCGGCGCGGAAGGAAGCCCGAGAGTCAGCCCCAAAATGTCTTGGGAGAGGGCTCACAGGGAGTATGGCTACGCCAGGTAGGAGACCTGCGTACACTTCCTGTGCTTACCGGGGCTAAAGAGAACGGGCAGGCACCGTGTTATGCTGTGGAGCGCACGGTGTCTCCAGTGGGGTGCATAGCCCGGTGCGGTACATACCAGCTCCTCGTATTGGCCGGGCTAGAGTGGGCATCGAGCCAGGTAAAGTTGGGCAGGCTCGGTGCTTAAGAGCTCCAGTGCGCCTGCACGGTCCGGTCTATCCAGTGCCACCTCCACACACCAGTCCTCCCGTGGCAGATCCCCGCACCAGGCTTCCTGTGTGTGTCCTCGTCCAAGTACCACCAGTGCCAGCACCACGCATCATGCCTACAGTGTGCATCGCCTCTCCAGTGCTGCCCGAGCCTTCCTCCTCTCCTGCGTTGTCGGAGCCTCGCCTGTTCAGCGCAGCCAAAGCCTTCCTCCTCTACAGTGCTGACAGAGTATCCCGCCTGTTCAGCGCAGCAAGAGCATTCCGCCTCTACAGCGTTGCCGGAGTCTCCTGCCTGTTTAGCGCAGCCAGAGCTGCCAGTCTGCATGGAGCAGCAAGAGCTGTTAGTCTGCATGGAGCAGCCAGAGCTGTCAGTCTGCATGGAGCAGCTAGAGATGTCAGTCTGCATGGAGCAGCCAGATATGTCAGTCTGCAAGGAGCTGTCAGTCTGCAAGGAGCTGTCAGTCTGCAAGGAGCTGTCAGTCTGCATGGAGCTGTCAGTCTGCATGGAGCAGCCAGAGCTGCCAGTCTGCAAGAAGCCGCCAGAGCTGCCAATCTGCAAGAAGCCGCCAGAGCTGCCAATCTGCATGGAGCTGCCAGAGCTGCCAATCTGCATGGAGCTGCCAGAGCTGCCAGTTTGCATGGAGCAGCCAGAGCCGCCAGTCAGCATGAAGCAGTCAGAGCTGTCAGTCAGCATGGAGCAGCCAGAGCCGTCAGTCTGCCAAGATCCGCCAATCAACCAGACTCTTCCAGACCTGCCAGTCAGCCAGACTCTTCCAGACCTGCCAGTCAGCCAGACTCTTCCAGACCTGCCAGTCAGCCAGACTCTTCCAGCCCTGCCAGACTCTTCCAGACCTGCCAGTCAGCCAGACTCTTCCAGCCCTGCCAGTCAGCCAGACTCTTCCTGACCTGCCAGTCAGCCAGACTCTTCCAGACCTGCCAGTCAGCCAGGATCTGCCAGAACCGCCAGCCAGCCAGGATCTGCCGGATCCAACTACCTGGCTGAGCTTTCTCAGTGCTGGGCTTCCTCTCAGTGCTGGGCTTCCTCTCAGTGCTGGGCTGACCCTCAGTCCCGAGCTGACCCTCAGTCCCGAGCTGACCCTCAGTCCCGAGCTGAACCTCAGTCCAGTGGGGTTCTGGGTGAGGACTACTAGGCCATGGTCGGCGGCGAGGGTGGACTATCCTAGGACGCGAGGAGGGGGGACTAAGACATTTATAGAGTGGGGTCCACGTCCCGCGCCGGAGCCACCACCATGGACAGACGCCCACCTGGACCCTCCCTATTGTTTTGATGTGCGTCTGGGAGTCCGCACCTTAGGGGGGGGGGTGGGTTCTGTCACGCCCTGGTCAAAATATATTATGTTTATCTTCATTTATTGGGTCAGGCCAGGGTGTGACATGGCTTTACTGTGGTGTGTTTCGTCTTTGGGTTTTGTGGGTGTATAACGTAGCCTATGGCTGCCTGAGGCGGTTCTCAATCAGAGTCAGGTGATTATCGTTGTCTCTGATTGGGAACCATATTTAGGCAGCCATATTCTTTTGAGTGTTTCGTGGGTGATTGTTCCTGTCTCTGTGTTTATATTCACCAGATAGGCTGTATAGTTTTTCACGTTTCCGTCTGTTGTTTTTTGTACGTTTCAGTTATTTCATGTCTAGTCATTTTTCATCAATAAACATGAGTAACCACCACACTGCATTTTTGTCCGCTCCTCCTTCAACAGAAGAACGCCGTTACAGTTAACATGTGTTTCCCATGCCAATAAAGCCCTTGAATTGAATTGAATTAAATTGAGAGAGAGATAAACTCCCACATCTATCAGGTGAAATATCACAGTGTGCCATTACCGCACAACAAGCTCTCACAGTCTCACGTAAGAATTAGACGTTCATCCATGTTTCTCAAACGTCACATTTCAAAGTGTTTGAGGTTAAGTTAAGGCATAAACTCTGAAATCTTAAGGTTAGGCATAAACTCTGAATGGTTAAGATAAGGGTTAAGGTTGGGGATAGTCTTAAAACAGAACTTTCAAAAACAACCTTCTGTCGCTGGATATGAACATGCAACCTTTGGCATCCACAGCACCCTAACAAAACCGAAACATACTTGAAGGTAACAACGCTCACTGTTGCTCCTAGTGGACCGTTTTTATATATCATCTCCCGACCGACGTTCTCAGACATTTATGGACGTCGAATACTGACTTGTATCATGGGTGACCTGGCTGCACAGATACAAGATGTGTGACCTGTTGCCATAAGAAAAGGGCAACCACTAAAGCACTAACACCACTGTAAATACGAACTATATTTATCAGTTTATTTGTTTGCCCTTTCATACTTCAACTATTTGCACATTGTTACAACACTATACATAGCCATAATATAACATTTGAAATGTCTATATTCTTTTAAAACTTTTGTGTTTACTGTTAACTTATGATTGATAATTTCTCTTTTGTTTATTATCTATTCCACTTGTTTGGCAATGTAAACATGTTTCCCAAGCCAATAAAGCCTTTTGAATTTAATTAAATGTAATTGAGAGAACGAGAGAGAGAGAGAGAGAGAGAGAAAGAGAGAATGATAAGGGAGGGAGAAACAGAGAGCGAGACAAAGGAGGATGAGGAGGACAGGAGAGAGAGAGTTGGTGGGGGTGGGGGGAGGGATGGAGTACACAGAAGCAGAATAGATGAATGATTCTATGTCTCTGTGGCCCCCTCTCCAGTTGTGTTTTACAGAGGGCTTCCATCAGAATTAACCAGTATCAACCACATGAAGTTCATGCTAAGACAATTGCATTCACATAGTTCTACTTCCTGATAGTGTAGATAGAGGATGGGACCACTGGCTAGTCTGAGTAGACTTTAATTAAAGCCCTGTACAACTGATGCACCCAGCTGTGTATTTTCTCTGTGATTCAGAAGACATGTTGCAAGCTCTAAGGAGTGTGTGTGTGTTGTGTGTGTGAATATTGAGGTTATAGAAAAGGGCTCTGCTGCGTTAAAGGCCCACTAATGAGAGAAAGAGAGAAGAAAAAGAAGAAGGAGAAGGACAGGTGTTTCATATTTTGGTGTGAAACAGACCAGAGGAGAGGATTGTTTTTACTCTGCTTTCTCCTCTCCCAGCACAGGGACCAACTGCTTGCATGCATGTTATCACTCCACTATGTCTCCCTGTCATGGCATTTGCGTCATCAGTACAGATACCAACACATCTTGACCACCAAAGTCCATTTGATGTCACAAACCTGTCCAGTACTTTAAAAACATCCTCTCATGTTCCCCTGGTTTCCAGCGGATTGCAGAAGAGGTCTTCCTTAATTGACCCCCCATAAACGTAACAGACATATACCAGGAGCTGTGCCATGCCTGCCATGTCTGTTGACTCATCCAACAGTAACGCAAATGATTCAGTGGCTTGTATGCGAAGCAGCAATTGTTGCAAGGCATCTCCTGCCATGCCACTGATGCGCCGTGAAACAGAAGGCATTGTTTGTATCGTTTAAAAAAAAATAATTTTCCCCCCAGCATTGTCCCAGCCATATGCGCAGCAGCAGGAAGAATTAAGTCCTCCACAATAGTATGGGGTTTGCCTGTCCTAGCCACTCGGTAGCTCAAGCCCCTTCTTATTAATGGTATCTGTTGCTTTTTTACATGTCTTACTACTCAAAAGTCGTCTTTATTCTTCCTCAAAAAACTCCAGTCACTTATTTTTCAAATTGTCATGTTTCGCTTCTAAATGTCTGCACAAGAGAGAAGGTTTCCAGCGAGAGAGTAACGGTTGTGTTGTTATTTCGTGTTGTTATTTTGCTGAACACTGGATGGTTTCATTTTATTTTTGGCAGTGAAACGAGGCTACTTAGGCGAGAAAAATCTTGCCCAAATGTATAGCCTCGTTGGAAAATATAAATATACCTTTTGAAAATGTAAATATTTATTTTTTTGTTATTTGGCGTACCCCCGAAAGCATTGCACGTACCCCAGTTTGGGAATACCTGGACTAGACTAAACTAGATGGTCAGGCGACAGCTGGTAGTTTGCAAGACTAACCGCCTATGAGCTTAACATGACACACACACACACAGACACACACACACACACACACATTTCCACACCTCTCAAGTTAATTTAAATGGTATGGATTTTACGCCACACGCAACATAAATATCATAAGCAAGCATTCCGATGGGCGCTAAGCTACAATAAATATTGCTTAAAATATATGTTGTGGGCAATGAGTTGATCTATTCAGCTAATACATGTATTTATGAACTGGAATAAAAACATATCGTTACATGGAGTGGGCTAGGCTGCAAAGACATGAAGAAGTGATGCAATCTACCTGAACTATAGCATTCAGGTCTATACACACAGCACAGACATGTGGATAATATCGTGGTGCCATATTGAACATGTAAAAATCTAACGCAGTGGGCTCTAAGTTCCACAGAAAGGCTTTCATTCTTTCTTTTTAATTTATAATCTAGAAACCAGGTGTGTACCCAGCAAACCAATATTGGTTCTGTGAATGTTCTGAAAACATTCATTAGGTCTCCCAAAAAGTTCTAATAACACAAAAACTGTTAAATTGTGCTGATGATTATACATGTTTGTATAAAACATTTGCCTGATGTTGAAAGAACGTTGCCAGAAGACATTTTGTTATTACATTACATTACATTTACATTTAAGTCATTTAGCAGACGCTCTTATCCAGAGCGACTTACAAATTGGTGAATTCACCTTCTGACATCCATTACCTGGAAACATTTTATTCACCATTGAAACCAGGGTCTCTTTCGGAAGGGAGCCTTGTTTATATAATTCATAGACAAAATCAAATCAAAATCTGATAAAAAATAATAATAAAATACAGCACAACAAACATTCAGAAAAAACAGCCACATTCCTTAATAAATAGTTCCCCCCTACTAGCACTGACTTTGCTAATAGCAAATTTAGTGAGGAACATGTACTTGCTATGACTGAGATACAGTGCCTTCAGAAAGTACTCATATACCCCTTGACTTATTCCACATTTCGTTATGTTACAGAGTTCAAAATGGATTAAAAATGTCTTTCTCTCACCCAAAGTTCTCTAATGACAAAGTGAAAACATGTTTTTAGTTTTTACATAAGTATTCACACCCCTGAGTCAAAACTTTGTAGAAGCACCTTTGCAGCGATTACAGCTATGAGTCTTTATGGGTAAGTCTCCAAGAACTTTCCACACCTGGATTGTGCAACATTTGGCCATTCTTTTTTCCCCAAAATGTTTTGCAGTATTACTTTAGTGTTTCATTACAAACAAGATATATGTTTTGGAATAAATTTATTCTGTACAGGATTCCTTCTTTTCCCTTCGTCAATTAGGTTAATATTAAGGAGTAACTACAATGTTGTTGATCCATCCTCAGTTTTCTCCTACCACAGCCATTAAACTATGTACCTATTCTAAAGTCACCATCAGTGGTGTAAAGTACTTAAGTAAAATACTTTAAAGTACTACTTAAGTAGATTTTGGGGGCATCTGTTACTTTACTATTTGTATTTTTGACAACTTTTACTTTTACTTCACTACATTCCCAAAGAAAAGATTGCTATTTTTACCCCATACATTTTCCCTGACAACCAAAAGTACTTGTCACATTTTGAATGCTTAGCAGGACAGGCAAATGGTCCAATGGTCCAATTCACAATTCACACATTCATCCCAACAGCCTCTGGCCTGGTGGACTCACTAAAGACAAATGCATCTCTTGTAAATAATGTCTGAATGTCTGAGTGTGGCCCTGGCTATCCATACATTTTTAAAACAAGAAAATGGTGTCGTCCGCTATGCTTAATATAAGCACTTTTAAATTATTTATAATTTTACTTTTGATACTTAAGTATATTAAAAACCAAATACTTTGACTTTTACTCAAGTAATAGTTTACTTACTCAAGTAAAAGTGAAAGCCAGGCAGTAACTATCTATTAGGGTATCTATACTTTTATTCAAATATGACATTTGGGTACTTTTTCCACCACTGGTACCATTGGCCTCATGGTGAAATCCCTGCGTATTTCCCTGACTTAGGACGGACACCTGTTTATATGAGGTGACTGGGTGGATTGATACACCATCCAAAGTATAATTAATAACTTCACCATGCTCAAACGGATATTCACTGTCTGCTTTTTTTACCCATCTACCAATACCGTAGGTGCCCTTCTTTGTGAGGCATTGGAAAACCTCCCGGGTCTTGGTGATTGAATCTGTGTTTGAAATGCACTGCTTGACTGAGGGACCTTAGAGATAACGTGTGTGGTACAGAGATGTCATTCAACAGTCATGCTAAACACTATTATTGCACACAGAGTGACTCCATGCAACGTATTATGTGACTTGTTAAGCACATTCTTACTCCTGAACTTATTTAGGCTTCCCATATCAAAGGGGTTGGATATTTATTGACTCAAGACATTCAGCTTTAATTTCTATTTTTTTTTTTTACAAATTTCGAAAAACATAATTTTACTTTAACATTATGGGGTATTGTGTGTTGACCCATGACAAAAAAAAAACTTTTTAAAATCAGGCTGTAACACAACAAAATGTGGTAAAATTCAAGGGGTGTGAATACTTTCTGAAAGCACTGTACAGTATGTGGAAGTCTCACCTAGCTATCTTAATTCTTGCGGCTATCAATCCCGGATCTGGGAGCGTAATCATAGCCTCAAACTAATTAGCATAACGCAGTGGACATAAATCTCCCTACAAAATCTTAGTCGAGCATCTTTTCGTGACAAAATATCTTGTCTAAAACGGGAACGTTTTCTATCCAAAAATGAAAATACTGCCCCCTAGTTACAGTTAAGATTAATGCACTAACTGTAAGTCACACTGGATAAGTGTCTGCTAAATGACTATTATGTTCATGTATGCAATCAGTGGCAAGTGATCAATGAACTCCCAGAGGGAGAGGTGACAGCCAAAAGATGCTGGGGCCCTTTAGGATTGTAGTTTGACACCCCACATAAAGTATAGATCTTTTAATAACATCTATGGATGGATCTATAGGAATGTGTGGCAATGCCTTCCATAGTAATGGGGCTTTCATGTTTTGATGTTAACAGTCCTAAAGGCCTTTATCTCTGAGCAGGAAACCGGCCCAACGAGTCTGGTATGCAGATGGCTCGGAATTGACCTATCTATGACTTTCTCTATGCTATAGGAACATAGGCAGGTTCAAATGGAAAACAGTTTCTGTTGTTCAATTGATTTCTCTTAAATAGCGATCATGAAACAGAAACCTTATCATGGAAATGGTTTCACCACTCACACAATCTCAAGCCAAGCACTAGGAATAACACTTGGAATAACACAGTCAAAACCAACAGGAGTCACACTCATTTAATACATATTCCTTCTGTCCATCCTTTAACTTTAGGGTGTGACATTTTATCTTGTTTCTTCACTGCATTGAGTGTTGTATTATAGGAATATTATAGAAGTATTATAGATGTATTATAGGTGTATTATATATTTATTTTAGGTGTATTATACAAGTATTATAGATGTATTATAGATGTATTATAGATGTATTATAGGTGTATTATAGGTGTATTATATATGTTTTATAGGTGTATTATAAAAGCATTATATATGTATTATAGGTGTATTATAGGTGTGTTATAGGTGTGTTATAGGTGTATTATAGGTATATTATAGGTGTATTATAAATGTATTATAAATGTATTATAGGTGTATTATATGTGTATTATAAATGTATTATAGGTGTATTATAGGTGTGTTATAGGTGTATTATAGGTGTATTATAGGTGTATTACAGATGTATTATAGGTGTATTATAGGTGTATTATAGGTGTATTCTAGGTGTATTACAGATGTATTATAGATGTATTCTAGGTGTATTCTAGGTGAATTATAGATGTATTATAGGTGTATTCTAGGTGTATTATAGATGTATTCTAGGTGTATTATAGGTGTATTCTAGGTCTATTATAGGTGCGCTATAGGTGCGCTATAGGTGCGTTATAAGTGTCACGGACCGACTTGTCACAAAAAGGGAGACAACATGGAGATAAAGAATCAAGCAAAAAATATTTAATAACTGAAGTAACCGATATACAATAAACAATGGTGTATGTAGTCAGTAGTGTATGTGAGTGGTTGCGTGCATGGATGTGAGAAAGAGGGGTGTTGAAAGTTACCAACGCAAATAAACAAAATGGTCACAAAAGTGCCACAACCAAAATCAAACAGTGTCTGAATGGAGTCTCCTCAATGAATGGGGCAGAGGTGTATTCATCCAGGGACACCCCCGGGCCCCTGGTATAGGAATGCCACCAAAAAGTCTGACATTTCTATCCCCAATTACAACTTTTTCCATCAAGACTGAACTGCTGAAGGGGGCGGAATTGCAATCTACTGTAGAGATAGCCTGCAGAGTTCTGTCATACTATCTCGGTCTATGCCCAAACGGTTTGAGCTTCTACTTTTAATGATCCATCTCTCCGGAAATAAGTCCCTCACTGTTGCCACTTGTTATAGACCCCCCTCAGCTCCCAGCTCTGCCCTGGACATCATATGTGAATTGATTGCCCCCCATCCATCGTCAGAGTTCGTACTGCTATGTGACCTAAATTGGGATATGTTTAACACCCGGCCTTCCTACAATCTAAGCTAGATGCCCTCAATCTCACACAAATTATCAAGGAACCTACCAGGTACAACCCCAAATCCGTAAACATGGGCACCCTCGTAGAGATCATCCTGACCAACTTGCCCTCCAAATAGACCTCTGCTGTTTTCAACTAGGATCTCAGCGATCACTGCCTCATTGCCTGCATCCGTTATTGGTCAAACGACCACCCCTCATCACTGTCAAACACACCCTAAAACACTTCTGCAAGTAGGCCTTTCTATCGACCTGGCCCTGGTATCCTAGAAGGATATTGAAGTCATCCCGTCAGTAGAGGATGCCTGGTTATTCTTTAAAAGTGCTTTCCTCACCATCTTAAATAAGCATGCCCCTTTCAAAAAATGTTTAAACTAAGAACAGATACTGTCATGTCTTGTTATGTCTGTTCCTGTCCTTTCTCTTCACTCTCTCTCTCTGCTGGTCTTTTTAGGTTACCTTCTCTGTCTCTCATTCTTCAGCTGTTCTACATCTCCTCTAACTAGCTCATTCACTCTTTCACACCTGTTCTCTCTTCCCCCTCTGATTAGGTCTCTATTTCTTTCTCTGTTCCTGCTACTTTCAGTGTCTGATTCTTGTTTGTGTTTTTTGATGCCAGAAGCAAGCTGTCGTCTCGTTTGCTTCCACCTTGTCCTGTCCTGTCGGAGTCTGCCTGGCAGGTGCATCCTGCACTATACTAACGTTCTTTTTGTTCCGCTGACAACGTTGGAAGAGGATTTATGCCATTCCTGTTTTTCATTAAAGAACTCTGTTTTCTGTTAAAACCGCTTTTGGGTCTTCACTCAAGTTCATAACAGAAGAATCAGACCACGAATGGACCCAGCGGCTCCGGACCCTTTCACTCCGCCGTCGAGATCCAGGGAGCGATGCTAGGCAGACACGAGGAGGAATTGTCTGCTGCTCGACATGCCGTTGAGACCCTGGCCGTCCAAGTCTCCGACCTCACAAGACAGGTTCACCAACTCCACCTCGATCCACCGCCCACTTCCGGGGTTTCCGAGTCTCCGGAGCCCAGGATCAACAACCCGCCGTGTTACTCTGGGGAGCCCACTGAGTGCCGCTCATTCCTCACTCAGTGTGATGTGGTGTTCTCTCTCCAGCCCAACACTTACTCCAGGAGCGCAGCCCGCATCGCCTACGTCATTTCTCTCCTTACCGGACGGGCGCGTGAGTGGGCACGGCAGTCTGGGAGGCGAGGGCTGAGTGTATTAACCAGTATCAAGACTTTAAGGAGGAGATGATACGGGTTTTTGACCGTTCTGTTTTTGGGGAGGAGGCTTCCAGGGCCCTGTCTTCCCTATGTCAGGGGAATCGATCCATAACGGATTATTCTATTGAGTTTCGCACTCGCTGCCTCAAGTGACTGGAACGAGCCGGCTTTGCTCGCTCGTTTTCTGGAGGGTCTCCTCGTCGAGGTTAAGGACGAGATCCTCTCCCGGGAGGTTCCTTCCAGTCTGGACTCCTTAATAGCTCTCGCTATTCGCATAGAGCGACGGTTTGATCTTCGTCGCCGAGCTCGTGGAAAGGAGCTCGCGTTCTCCGCTGCTCCCCTCTCCACATCACTGCCACCTGCCGCATCACTGCCACCCTCCTCCGCCGGCTCGGATGCTGAGCCTATGCAGCTGGGGGTATCCGCATCTCGGCCAAGGAGAAGGAACGGAGAATCACCAATCGCCTCTGTCTCTACTGCGGCTCCGCTGGTCATTTTGTCACCTCATGTCCAGTAAAAGCCAGAGCTCATCAGTAAGAGGAGGGCTACTGGTGAGCGCAACTACTCAGGCCTCTCCTTCTGGATCACGCACTACTTTTCCGGTCCATCTCCGCTGGCCCGGTTCATCTGCTTCCTGCAGTGCCTTGATAGACTCTGGGGGCGGAGGGCTGTTTTATGGACGAGACCTGGGCTCGGGAACATGACATTCCTCTCAGACAGTTAGGGGAGCCCACGGCCTTGTTCGCTTTAGATGGTAGTTCTCTCCCCAAGATTCAGCGTGAGACGCTGCCTTTAACCCTCACTGTCTCTGGTAATCATAGCGAAACCATTTCTTTTTTAATTTTTCGTTCACCTTTTACACCTGTTGTTTTGGGTCATCCCTGGCTAGTGCGCCATAACCCTTCTATTAATTGGTCTAGTAATACTATCCTATCCTGGAATGTTTCTTGTCATGTAACCTGTTTAATGTCTGCTATCCCTCCTGTTTCCTCTGTCTCTACTTCACAGGAGGAGCCTGGCGATTTGACAGGGGTGCCGGAGGAGTATCACGATCTGCGCACGGTGTTCAGTCGTTCCAAGGCCACTTCTTCCCTCCACACCGGTCGTATGACTGTAGTATTGATCTCCTTCCGGGAACTACTCCCCCCGGGGTAGATTATACTCTCTGTCGGCTCCCGAACGTAAGGCTCTCGAGGATTATTTGTCGGTTTCGCTCAACGCCGGTACCATAGTCTCCTCCTCCTCTCCCGCCGGAGCGGGGTTTTTTTTTGTTCAGAAGAAGGACGGGTCCCTGCGCCCATGCGTGATTATCGAGGGCTGAATGACATAACAGTTAAGAATCGTTATCCGCTTCCTCTTATGTCTTCAGCCTTCGAGATCCTGCAGGGAGCCAGGTTTTTCACCAAATTGGACCTTCGTAACGCCTACCATCTCGTGCGCATCAGGGAGGGGGACGAGTGGAAGACGGCGTTTAACACTCCGTTAGGGCACTTTGAATACCGGGTTCTTCCTTTCGGCCTCGTTAACGCTCCAGCTGTCTTTCAGGCACTAGTTAACGACGTCCTGAGAGACATGCTGAACATTTTTGTTTTCGTTTACATGGACGATATCCTGATTTTTTCTCCGTCTCTCTCGATTCATGTTCAGCACGTGCGACGCGTCCTCCAGCGCCTTTTGGAGAACTGTCTTTATGTGAAGGCTGAGAAGTGCACTTTTCATGCCGCCTCTGTCCCTTTTCTCGGTTCCGTTATTTCCGCTGAGGGCATTAAGATGGATCCCGCTAAGGTCCAGGCTGTCATTGATTGGCCCGTTCCTAAGTCACGCGTCGAGCTGCAGCGCTTTCTGGGCTTCGCTAATTTCTATCGTCGTTTCATCCGTAATTTCGTTCAGGTGGCAGCTCCTCTCACAGCCCTTACTTCTGTTAAGACGTGCTTTAAGTGGTCCGTTTCCGCCCAGGGAGCTTTTGATCTTCTTAAGAATCGTTTTACATCCGCACCTATTCTTGTTACACCTGACATCTCTAGACAGTTTGTTGTTGAGGTTGACGCGTCAGAGGTGGGCGTGGGAGCCATTCTTTCAGCGCTCTCTCTCTGACGGCAAGGTCCATCCTTGCGCGTTTTTCTCTCATCGCTTATCGCCGTCAGAACGTAACTATGATGTTGGTAATCGCGGGAACTGCTCGCCATCCGCTTAGCCCTAGGCGAATGGCGACAGTGGTTGGAGGGGGCGACCGTTCCTTTGTCGTTTGGACTGACCATAGGAACCTTGAGTACATCCGTTCAGCCAAACGACTTAATGCGCGTCAGGCTCGTTGGGCTCTGTTTTTCGCTCGTTTCGAGTTTGTTATTTCTTATCGTCCGGGCTCAAAAACACCAAACCTGATGCTTTATCTCGTCTCTTCAGTTCTTCTGAGGTCTCCACCGACCCCGATGGGATTCTCCCTGAGGGGCGTGTTGTCGGGTTGACTGTCTGGGGAATTGAGAGGCAGGTAAAGCAAGCACTCGCTCACACTCCGTCGCCGCGAGCTTGTCCTAGGAACCTTCTGTTCGTTCCCGTTCCTACTCGTCCGGGCCGTTCTTCAGTGGGCCCACTCTGCCAAGTTAGCCGGCCACCCCGGGCGTTCGGGGTACGCTCGCTTTCCATTCGCCAGCGTTTCTGGTGGCCCACTCGGGAACGTGACGCGCGTCGATTTGTCGCCGCTTGTTCGGTCTGCGCGCAGACTAAATCTGGGAACTCTCCTCCTGCCGGCCGTCTCAGACCGCTTCCCATTCCCTCTCGACCGTGGTCTCACATCGCTTTAGATTTTATCACCGGACTGCCTTCATCAGCGGGGAAGACAGTTATTCTTACGGTTGTCGATAGATTCTCTAAGGCGGCTCATTTCATTCCTCTCGATAAGCTCCCTTCTGCTAAGGAGACGGCTCAGATCATTATCGAGAATGTTTTCCGAATTCATGGCCTTCCGTCTGACGTCGTTTCCGACAGAGGCCCGCAGTTCACGTCTCAATTTTGGAGGGAGTTTTGCCGTTTGATTGGGGCTTCTGTCAGTCTCTCGTCCGGCTTTCATCCCCAGTCTAACGGTCGCCGAACGGGCCAATCAGACTGTTGGTCGCATTTTACGCAGTCTTTCTTTTCGTAACCCTGCGTCTTGGTCAGAACAGCTCCCCTGGGCAGAGTACGCCCACAACTCGCTTCCCTCGTCTGCTACCGGTCTATCCCCTTTTCAGTGTAGCCTCGGGTACCAGCCTCCGCTGTTCTCATCTCAGCTCGCCGAGTCCTGCGTCCCCTCCGCTCAGGCTTTTGTCCAGCGTTGCGAGCGCACCTGGAAGGGGGTCAGGTCGGCACTTTGCCGTAATAGGGCGCAGACTGTGAGGGCCGCTAATAAGCGTAGGACCAAGAGTCCTAGATATTGTTGCGGTCAGAGAGTATGGCTCTCCACTCAGAACCTTCCCCTTAAGACAGCTTCTCGCAAGTTGGCCCCGCGGTTCATTGGTCCGTTCCGTATTTCCCAGGTCATTAATCCTGTCGCAGTGCGACTTCTTCTCCCGCGCTATCTTCGTCGCGTTCACCCGGTCTTCCATGTCTCCTGTGTTAAGCCCGTTCTTCGCGCCCCGCTCGTCCCTCCCCCCATCCTTGTCGAGGGCGCACCCATCTACAGGGTTCGTAAGATTTTGGACATGCGCCCTCGGGGCCGTGGTCATCAGTACCTAGTGGATTGGGAGGGGTACGGTCCTGAGGAGAGGAGTTGGGTTCCCTCTCGGGACGTGCTGGACCGTTCGCTGATCGATGATTTCCTCCGTTGCCGCCAGGTTTCCTCCTCGAGTGCGCCAGGAGGCGCTCGGTGAGTGGGGGGGGTACTGTCATGTCTTGTTATGTCTGTTCCTGTCCTTTCTCTTCACTCTCTCTCTCTGCTGGTCTTTTTAGGTTACCTTCTCTGTCTCTCATTCTTCAGCTGTTCTACATCTCCTCTAACTAGCTCATTCACTCTTTCACACCTGTTCTCTCTTCCCCCTCTGATTAGGTCTCTATTTCTTTCTCTGTTCCTGCTACTTTCAGTGTCTGATTCTTGTTTGTGTTTTTTGATGCCAGAAGCAAGCTGTCGTCTCGTTTGCTTCCACCTTGTCCTGTCCTGTCGGAGTCTGCCTGGCAGGTGCATCCTGCACTATACTAACGTTCTTTTTGTTCCGCTGACAACGTTGGAAGAGGATTTATGCCATTCCTGTTTTTCATTAAAGAACTCTGTTTTCTGTTAAAACCGCTTTTGGGTCTTCACTCAAGTTCATAACAGATACAGCCCTTGGTTCACTCCAGACTTGACTGCCCTTGACCAACACCCTTTTGCATACTGCACTAGGATCAAATAGTCCCCGCAATATGCAACTTTTCAGGGAAGTCAGGAACCAATACACACAGTCAGTTAGGAAAGCAAAGGCTAGCTTTTTCAAACAGAAATCTGCATCCTGTTCCAAAATTTTTTGGAACACTGTAAAGTCCATGGAGAATAAGAGTACCTGCTCCCAGCTGCCCACTGCACTGAGACTAGGAAACACTGTCACCACTGATAAATCCATGATAAACGTGGACACTTAAAGAATACCACTCTCCATCAGATTGGCGTTCAATATCAACCTAACAGAATTTTTTTTTAAATGTTTATCACTAATTTCAACCTTGTAGTGATCAGCGATCTTCAACAGCTGTTCTTTAGTACATAATTCTAACAGTTCCTCTGATGGAAAGTGAATGAAATTGTCTACATTAGACGCCAATAAATACTAAAATAAATACCAAAAAAAGGATCTCGCTCTTCCCCTCTGCTGAGTACACCAGACCGGACCACAACAAGGGAAACACCAATCACACGGGCACCACAGGAAAGAGATGAGATACAGTGCCTTGCGAAAGTATTCAGCCCCCTTGAACTTTGCGACCTTTTGCCACATTTCAGTCTTCAAACATAAAGATATAAAACTGTATTTTTTGTGAAGAATCAACAACAAGTGGGACACAATCATGAAGTGGAACGACATTTATTGGATATTTCAAACTTTTTTAACAAATCAAAAACTGAAAAATTGGGCGTGCAAAATTATTCAGCCCCTTTACTTTCAGTGCAGCAAACTTTCCCCAGATGTTCAGTGAGGATCTCTGAATGATCCAATGTTGACCTAAATGACTAATGATGATACATACAATCCACCTGTGTGTAATCAAGTCTCCGTATAAATGCACCTGCACTGTGATAGTCTCAGAGGTCCGTTAAAAGCGCAGAGAGCATCATGAAGAACAAGGAACACACCAGGCAGGTCTGAGATACTGTTGTGAAGAAGTTTAAAGCCGGATTTGGATACAAAAAGATTTCCCAAGCTTTAAACATCCCAAGGAGCACTGTGCAAGCGATAATATTGAAATGGAAGGAGTATCAGACCACTGCAAATCTACCAAGACCTGGCCATCCCTCTAAACTTTCAGCTCATACAAGGAGAAGACTGATCAGAGATGCAGCCAGGAGGCCCATGATCACTCTGGATGAACTGCAGAGATCTACAGCTGAGGTGGGAGACTCTGTCCATAGGACAACAATCAGTCGTAAATTGCACAAATCTGGCCTTTATGGAAGAGTGGCAAGAAGAAAGTCATTTCTTAAAGATATCCATACAAAGTGTCATTTAAAGTTTGCCACAAGCCACCTGGGAGACACACCAAACATGTGGAAGAAGGTGCTCTGGTCAGATGAAACCAAAATTGAACTTTTTGGCAACAATGCAAAACGTTATGTTTGGCGTAAAAGCAACACAGCTCATCACCCTGAACACACCATACCCACTGTCAAACATGGTGGTGGCAGCATCATGGTTTGCGCCTGCTTTTCTTCAGCAGGGACAGGGAAGATGGTTAAAATTGATGGGAAGATGGATGGAGCCAAATACAGGACCATTCTGGAAGAAAACCTGATGGAATCTGCAAAAGACCTGAGACTGGGACGGAGATTTTGTCAGGATTTGGCCAGGGTTGTTCCAGTTGTTGGTCACTAGATGCCCCCATTGTGCTTTTTGTCCTTATGTTTTTCCCTTGTTCCCCATTATTATTTGCACCTGTGTCTCGTTTCCCCTGAGTGTATTTAAACCCTTAGTTTCCCTCTGTTCTGTGCTCTGTGTTTGTATGTTAGCACCCTGCCCTAGTGTTCTGTGTGCTCTTGTCGATTCCGGGTGACGTTCTTGTGGTATTCTGTTTTTTGTTTTTGTTTATTTTTGGTGAGTTTCTTTTGAGTTCTTTTGTGTTTTACCTACCACCTTTTGGATTTGCCATTTTTGTATTTTAGGATTTTTTCTTTATTAAATACACCGTCTTAAGTACTGCTGTGTCTGCCTCATCTTCTGGGTTCTGCTGTCTATTCGTGGCTCAGTTGGTTAAGTGACTGTTTCTCACTCCGGAGACCCAGGTTCGTAACCGGGTCCTGACAGAAACACAGAGCCAAAATGAACCCAGAGGCAGCCAGTTCCCAGGACCTTTTTGCCACGCTGTCCCACCACCAGGAGACTGTCCAACGCCACGAAGCCACCCTGGTTCAGCAAGAGGCCTTAATGGCTAGACATTCTCATCTTCTGTCGGAGATGATGACTTCCATTAAGCAAATATCTGATCGACTTACCCCGGCAACAGTTCCCGTCCCAGTACCTCAAGTTCACGTACCCATGGCAGTTAACCCCCTGGCTGAACCTCGTCTTCCACCTCCCCAACGGTTCTCAGGTGATCCAAGTGCTTGTAAAGGGTTTCTCACTCAATGTTCTCTCTCCTTTGAGCTGCAACCCTCGTCGTTTCCCACCGACCGGTCTAAGATCGCATATATCATCACCCTGCTGTCGGAAAAAGCCCTGGCCTGGGCTACTGCTGTGTGGGATGCCCATAGTTCCTGCTGTGCCAGCTACTCTGCCTTTGCTGAGGAATTCAAACGAGTGTTTCAAGGCCCAAGCAGTGGTTCTGACTCAGCCAAACAGCTCCTGACTCTCCATCAAGGTTGGCGCAGCGTGACGGACTATGCCATCCAGTTCCGCACGGTGGCAGCAGCGAGTGGCTGGAACAACGAGGCGCTCACGGTGTGCTTTCTGAAAGGCCTTTCCGACACTATCCAAGATGAACTGGCCACTCGGGAACCACCGGACAATCTCGAGTCCCTGATCAAGTTGGCCTCACGCATTGACCAGCGTCTGAGAGAGAGAAACTCAACCGTAGACCTCTAGCTCCTATCAGTCCCAGCTCCGAGTCCCCACCTTTATCATCACTGGCTCCACCGGAACCCATGCAGATTGGACGCATCTCCCAGGCTGAGAGAGACCGCCGGATGAGGAGCGACGCTGTCTATATTGCGGCAAACCGGGCCATTTCCGTTCCACGTGTCCCGGGATCCAGGGAAACGCTCTGTCCCGTACAGACCGGGGGAACTGTAACGGGAAACATAACCTCCTCCCATCCGTCCAACTCCCGTCTGCTCATTCCAGTCACCCTCTCCTGGGACAACCACAAGCTTCACCTTCAAGCCTTGGTAGACTCTGGAGCCGCAGGTAACTTCATGGATGGTGTCTGGGCGAAGGAGAATGGCGTTCCCTCTGAACTTCTAAGTGACCCCATGAGGGTTACTACATTGGATGGAAGCCCTTTGGGATCTGGACTTGTCACTCATGTCACTACCTCCTTGAGACTTTCAGTTTCACAACACCAGGAATTGATGAACTTTCATTTGATCTCCTGTTCCGAGTTCCCTCTCGTCCTTGGATACCCCTGGCTTCACAGCCATAACCCTCACATCGACTGGTCTGTGGGCACTATCAAGCAGTGGGGTCCTACGTGCCAAGCTACTTGTATTTTCCAGAATTCCCCGAGTTCTACTCCCGAGTCTTTAGAATCCATCGACCTGACCCGAGTTCCCGAGTGTTACCATGACCTCAAACTGGTGTTTAGCAAACAGAGGGCCACCATGCTACCACCCCATAGATCTTACGATTGCCCCATCGACCTGTTTCCGGGCACTTGCCCCCCAGGGGTCGGATCTTTTCCCTATCTCCACCCGAACGAGCTGCTATGGATACCTACATCAAGGACTCTCTGGAAGCAGGCCTCATGCGTCCATCAACCTCCCCGGCGGGAGCAGGGTTTTTCTTTGTGGCCAAGAAAGATGGTGGGTTACGTCCTTGCATCGACTACCGGGGACTCAATGACATAACCGTCCGTAACCGTTACCCGCTACCCCTTATGGCCACAGCCTTCGAGCTGCTCCAGGAAGCAGTTGTTTTCACTAAGCTTGACCTGCGGAACGCATACCATCTTGTGCGGATCAGACCTGGTGACGAGTGGAAGACCGCTTTCAACACGCCTACTGGTCACTATGAATACTTGGTGATGCCCCTTCGGCCTGACCAACGCCCCAGCGGTGTTCCAAGCGCTCATAAACGATGTGCTTAGGGATATGCTTAACATATTTGTGTTCGTTTACTTGGATGACATCCTCATCTTTTCGAGCTCCCTTCAAGAACACACTAAGCATGTCAGACAAGTACTCAAACGCCTCCTGGACAGCCATCTGTACGTTAAGCCGGAAAAATGTGAATTCCATTCATCCCGAGTACAATTCCTGGGATTTGTAGTGGAACCCGGTCGAATCCAAATGGACCCTAGGAAGGTAGGGCGGTAGCGGATTGGCCCACCCCCAAATCCGTTAAGGATGTTCAGCGTTTCCTGGGCTTCACAAAATTTTACCGCAAGTTCATCAAGAACTTCAGTTTGGTGGCAGCTCCTCTCTCAGCTTTAACCAAAGGTGGCAATGCAAGGTTTTTTTGGGAAGAGAAGCTGAGACGGCCTTCCAAGGACTCAAGCAGCGCATCCTCTCTGCTCCCATCCTGATACTACCGACTACGGATGAACCATTTGTGGTGGAGGTAGACGCATCAGAGGTTGGTGTTGGAGCTGTCCTGTCTCAGAGGGGTGAAGACAAGAAGCTTCATCCGTGCGCTTTCTTCTCACACCGGCTTACCCCGACTGAGAGGAACTACGATGTGGGGATCGTGAACTCCTAGCGGTTAAGATGGCATTGAAGGAATGGAGACACTGGCTCGAGGGGGCTTCTCACCCATTTCAAGTGCTTACGGACCACAAAAATCTGGAGTATATCCAGCAGGCGAAGCGATTGAACTCTAGACAAGCTAGATGGTCTCTTTTCTTCAATCGATTCCAGTTTATCCTCACCTATCGGCCCGGGTCGAAGAATCTCAAACCGGATGCCCTGTCCCGAGTCTACGCTCCTGCCATTCGAGATGACACGGACATGCCTGTCCTTCCTGCTGCTAAGATTGTGGCTCCGATCTCGTGGCAAGTTGAGGATACCGTGAGACGTGCTCAAGCTAGCGAACCGGACCCTAAAGGAGGCCCTGCCAATCGGTTGTTTGTCCCCAAGGCAGTGAGGACTCAGGTCCTTCTGTGGGGGCACTCCTCTCGCCTCACCTGTCATCCGGGCGTAGGTCGCACCTTGGAGTTCATCCAGCGTAAGTTCTGGTGGCCTACCATAAGAGAAGACGTTGCCACTTTCGTCAATGCCTGCCCCGTGTGCTGCCAGGGCAAATCTTCTCACCTCCGCCCTCAAGGACTCCTTCACCCTTTACCTGTTCCCCACAGACCCTGGTCCCATATCTCATTGGACTTTATTACTGGACTTCCTCCATCCCATGGCAATACTACTATCCTAGTCATAATCGACAGGTTTTCAAAGGCGGCCAGGTTCGTCCCTCTGACTAAGTTACCTTCTGCCAAGGAAACGGCTGAGTTGGTAATTAATCATGTGTTCCGAGTCTTCGGCATTCCTCAAGATGTGGTTTCTGACAGAGGTCCCCAGTTCGCCTCAAGGTTTTGGAAGGCCTTCTGCCAACTCATGGGGGCTTCTGCCAGTCTATCTTCAGGGTACCATCCGGAGTCCAACGGCCAAACAGAGAGGATGAATCAAGAGCTGGAAACCACCCTCCGATGTATGACTCGTGACAACCCGTCCACATGGTCATCCTTTATTGTTTGGGCCGAATACGCGCACAACACCTTGCGCTCCTCCTCCACTGGTATGTCCCCGCACGAGTGTCAGTTTGGCTATGCTCCTCCATTGTTCCCGGACCAGGAGGCAGAAGTCAGAGTGCCTTCAGCCTTGAGGTTCGTCAGACGCTGTCGGCTTATGTGGAGGAAGACCCGTCTTAATCTGATGCGTTCCTCACAGAGGTATCAACAACAAGCCAACAGACGCCGCCGTCCCGGGCCTACCCTGCGCCCCGGCCAGAGAGTCTGGCTTTCCACAAGAGACTTACCTCTACGGGTGGAGTCTCGCAAGCTGTCCCAAAATACATCGGTCCCTTCAAGGTTGCCAGGAGAGTTAACCCAGTTTCTTATCGCCTACACTTACCCAGATCCCTTAAGATTAATCCCACATTTCATGTGTCTTTGTTAAAACCTGTTGTTTTTTCTCCCTTGTCCCGGCAGACAGACCTCCCCTCCGCCTCGTGTCATTGGAGGCCAGCCGGCTTATACCGTCCACCGGATACTGGATTCCCGCCAGGTGCAGCGGTCCTGGCAGTATCTGGTGGACTGGGAAGGCTACGGTCCTGAGGAGCGCTCCTGTTCCTGCCAAAGACATCCTGGACCCTGACCTCATTCGTCAGTTCAGGGTCCTCCACCCTGAGAGAGCTGGTGGGAACGTCAGGAGCCGTTCCTAGGGGGGATTCTGTCAGGATTTGGCCAGGGTTGTTCCAGTTGTTGGTCACTAGATGCCCCCATTGTGCTTTTTGTCCTTATGTTTTTCCCTTGTTCCCCATTATTATTTGCACCTGTGTCTCGTTTCCCTGAGTGTATTTAAACCCTTAGTTTCCCTCTGTTCTGTGCTCTGTGTTTGTATGTTAGCACCCTGCCCTAGTGTTCTGTGTGCTCTTGTCGATTCCGGGTGACGTTCTTGTGGTATTCTGTTTTTTGTTTTTGTTTATTTTTGGTGAGTTTCTTTTGAGTTCTTTTGTGTTTTACCTACCACCTTTTGGATTTGCCATTTTTGTATTTTAGGATTTTTTCTTTATTAAATACACCGTCTTAAGTACTGCTGTGTCTGCCTCATCTTCTGGGTTCTGCTGTCTATTCGTGGCTCAGTTGGTTAAGTGACTGTTTCTCACTCCGGAGACCCAGGTTCGTAACCGGGTCCTGACAGATTTGTCTTCCAACAAGACAATGATCCAAAACATAAAGCAAAATCTACAATGGAATGGTTCAAAATAAACATATCCAGGTTAGAATGGCCAAGTCAAAGTCCAGACCTGAATCCAATCGAGAATCTGTGGAAAGAACTGAAAACTGCTGTTCACAAATGCTCTCCATCCATCCTCACTGAGCTCGAGCTGTTTTGCTAGGAGGAATGGGAAAAAATGTCAGTCTCTCGATGTGCAAAACTGATAGAGACATACCCCAAGCGACTTACAGCTGTAATCGCAGCAAAAGGTGGCGCTACAAAGTATTAACTTAAGGGGGCTGAATAATTTTGCACGCCCAATTTTTCAGTTTTTGATTTGTTAAAAAAGTTTGAAATATCCAATAAATGTCGTTCCACTTCATGATTGAGTCCCACTTGTTGTTGATTCTTCACAAAAAAATACAGTTTTATATCTTTATGTTTGAAGCCTGAAATGTGGCAAAAGGTCGCAAAGTTCAAGGGGGCCGAATACTTTCGCAAGGCACTGTATATATGGGGCTTCCCCAAATCCTACAATAACTCAACACTAGTCTTTGTGCGGATTCACGGTGGAGAATTACGCACTGTAGCCCTCTAGCATGGAAAGAAAAACCAAGCACACTGGCTGATTCCCCCCAAGCCACGGATTTGCACCCAAGACAGCTGCTCAGTCCATGGACACCACACAAAAATAACACACAAAATAACCATGCCCAACTTATTCAAAAGTGAAACACGTCGCTAAGCCTAACAGGGGAAAAGAAAGGCTATAGCTCTGGGTATCAAATGACACTACTCTACCCAAATCTCCCATTGAGGTACACAGCAGAATGTACTCACCTCAGACCGATGTCCCAACAGCGAGTAGAGCAAGAGTTTCCAGCCTGGGCAGGGGCCGGGAAACTGACCCATCTACTTTTGTAACGGTTCTCGTCTGGTGAAGGAGAAGAGGACCAAAATGCAGCGTGGTATTTTTG